>NW_015634010.1:516778-608627 GCF_001515625.1 Sinocyclocheilus rhinocerous
AAAAAAAAAAAAAAAAAAAGTAACGCTCGGTGTTTAAAGCTATAAAGCACATGAGTATGTAAACGGGAGTGTTGTCATGTTCGGAATGGAATGCTTATTTACTACTCACTGCATACTAGGCAGTATATAATGGATACTGTCTACTGTTGTTGTACATACCTCATTACTTGAGATATCTAGTATTCAGTACAGTGTGATCTGCTGCATACTACATATTTAAGCAAATGTGGTCATCTGGGTATACATAAAATTTGCATACTGTGCACACAATACATACTATACACTGTAGGAGTAGTAAGAATAGTATGCCATTCTGAACATAGCAAATAAGACTGAAAACAAAAGGACAAGTCAAGCGCATAGTATTAGTTGGGTTTCCATTCACATTTTTATGCAAATTGTGATACTACATAAAAATAAAAAAAAATGGTGGATGGATGGGGATAAAATAGACATGCACGTACAATACAATGTAACTTGATGCATATTTAGATGCAAATCAGGGTATTCCACGCATACATAAACTTTGCATTCTAGGCACACAATACATACTATATACTGCAGGTGTTTTAAGCATAGTATGCTAGTGTGCTAATCTGAATATAGCAAATAGGACAGCATAAGTCAGGTTTCCATTCACATGTTCATATGCAAATTTGGATTTTGCATAAAAATGCTGGATATGGATTCAATTTCCAAAATGTGCATAAATACAATTTATTTAATAAGATGACATGCACATGAAATACAACAAAACCACATTAAAACAAATAAATTCCTAGATGTGATTTATTGTGCATATACAGTGGGTACGGAAAGTATTCAGACCCCCTTAAATTTTTCACTCTTTGTTATATTGCAGCCATTTGCTAAAATCATTTAAGTTAATTTTTTTTCCTCATTAATGTACACACAGCACCCCATATTGACAGAAAAACACAGAATTGTTGACATCTTTGCAGATAAATTCCTAGATGTGATTTATTGTGCATATATACACACACACACACACATATATATATATATATATATATAGCATTTAATATATAGAGAGCGTCTGACATGTTGTCACTTCCAGAAATATGGCAAGATTAGTTTGCGCACTTAATACTCTAAAAAGCAATTTATTTTAAAAAGGAGCCATATTGGCTTCTCCAGTGACTACAGCTTCCTTTTTTCATTCTGTATCAGTTTCCCTGGAAGTGAAGATCTTGTTGAAATGTTGGTTTATTTCTGAATTATTTTGGCAATATTCATAAATTAATTGTATTATTAATAAAAACATAGCATACTATTATAAGTGGTATAATCCTGGTAAGTGTTGTAGTTCATCCATACTGCATACAGAAAACTTGCATACTTTGCGCATTATAAATGCTATATATATTGCCAGAATAGTATGCTATTCCAAACAGCACATGACTAAACTAACTGCAGGGCCTCTGGCATGTTGATATTGAGTGGGGGAGGACGTTTAGGAAAAATATACGTTCAACATGAAGGAGCGAGATCGCATGGAGGGGAAAAAATGATGGGGTGCAGCTTCAGGTTAAAATCATACACCTGGACCTCCACATAGAGATGCAAGCACAAGTCACACAGCCATTCTTTTGTGCGAAACCTCTGAATTCTGTCACGGGCATGAGAAAACATTCACTCTGTTGGGTGTTTGGGACTCTTTTACATTCTGCATGAGCCTCTGCAATAGATTTCTGCAGATCCCTGTAAACTAGCAATCCAGTTGTTTTCAATTTAGTTGTTATGAGAAGATGGTTATCAGAGAGATTAAAACACCAGCGACTGGCAGAATCGGATGCAAATCTTATCGCAACCCTATTGCCTCTTACAGAGTTTATTTCCTGGGTGGAAAATAGGATATTTATCCCATCCCATCATGCACTGCAGATTGCAACAATGCAAGACACCCTGTAAATGTGTTGGACTGGACCTCTAAAAGGGGATTTCCTGCCATGTTATGCTGGGAATTTATGCTGAACTATTTTGCATACAGCCTTTCCCTGCTAAGGAATTTTTTTTTTTTTTTTTGAGAAAGTCCGTGCTGAAAGTAATGAGAAAAGAGAAGTAAATACAAAACAGTACAATGATAAAAGCCAACATGAGCTTATTCTAAATGCTGACAATAGGAGATCCAAGTAATCTTAATTCATCAGCCACAGTGAGCATTTATACAGCAATATAACATCTCTAAATATTAAAACAATACTCGTCATACAACAAGTCTGTCAGCAGTCCAACCCACAACACAAACTTATCAATTGACAAGTGCTTTTCATGGAAAATAATTCTAAAATATCCCTTATTACACAGAAGCAAGCCACAAAAAGTTGTTATGATAGGAAACATATGCAAAACATTGCCACAGTTTTGGCAAGACTGTGGGCACAGGGTTTAGGACTTAAATGCAAAACTATGACACCACACTCAGATCAGGGTGCAAATGTTCATTTTCCCGTTTTGCAGACAAACAGTTTTCAGTTTTTGCAACTCAAATGCTATGCATGCATTAACCTAATAACAAAAACCAATGCTAACAATATTAAATTTTCAGTCAAAAACAAGCAAAAAATACCATGGTAATTCACACTTCAATTGAAAGTACAATGAGTAATTTATGCTGCGCTAATCGATATGGCAGTTGTGTACGGCTAGCATGCTGCAAAATTTTGCAGTTACCAAGAAATGGTCTTAGCCAAAAAAAAATTATATTTATCTGACGAGTGGAAATGTCCAATAATGGTAGTTAATAAGATTAATTAAATAGTATTCAGCTGGTCATGTGATCTCAAAATGGCCGTCCCCATGAGGGGGTCCGCTGCATGTAACTGCTTTATTAGGCTATTGATCTGACTGGAAAGACGTGATCGCTTGTGAATGTACCTTAAATTTAAAAAAAAAATTTAAATGGCTAATAATTTCAGGAGTAATTAAAAAAAGTCTATTGAATTACATAGTCAATATAAATGCTTGAAACAGTGGCAGGAGTGTCTTGCTAGGACAGACATTACAACAACGACCCATTTTCATACAACTGTTGTACAAGATGAATAAATACACTTAATCTCTGCTAATGACACGGTCACCAGCCCTTTTGTTCTCAAGCTACACCTAGTTTCTCTCAGGAAGGACATTGTGGCAGATGACAATATCACCAGCATTAAGTTTAAAGGCAGGAGATGGGAATAAATGACTGTTTGGTCTCAAACGTTTAACAGCTTGTGTGAATACACCATTTAGCTGCTGTCTTCCGCAGATAAATGGCTTCCAGGTATTATTTTGAGGTGCTTTTGTAAAAACAGAACATCATGGTCATTATGGTCGACTAGTTAACTTTTTTCTCCCTCTCTCTCTGTGCCACCAAACCGCTGTTAGTAGTTTCATTGTTGTCTTTTAGTTATGCCAGTAATCTCAGGGATATAACCACAGGATGGTGTCTTCCCAAACCAACACTTTCTCTGAATATGACTCATGAAATCAATATTGTTATGAACTCAAAAGCAGGAAAGCCTCAGGCTGAACCTTGAAAAAGAGAAGTGGGATTTTTATAGGCAGTATTTACACTCCAAGACTGTGTTCCCCTTAAAAGCTAAAAGCAAAGTGACAACATGTTTGTTAAGAACAGTTTGTTCAAAGGACACAATAAACAGTACAGTCTGCTTTTCCAAAGTCCAGCAAAAAAATAAAAAAAATTTTAAAAAAAGAATCTCCAGACCATGGCATGCAAGAAGACAGCTGACCATCCCAGCCATCCTGGGATGTTGCAGAACACAGGAGGTGATGTGTATATGTAAGGAGGAGTGGCGGTGGGTTTACATAGGACATGACCTAATAAAGGGGGGTAAACTATGTTTAAGAAGGGAAGGGCATTATGTGAACAAGTCTGGGCAAGTCAACTATTTTGATTTGCTTCCAACATGTT
Organism: Sinocyclocheilus rhinocerous; assembly: GCF_001515625.1. Taxonomy (NCBI): domain Eukaryota; kingdom Metazoa; phylum Chordata; class Actinopteri; order Cypriniformes; family Cyprinidae; genus Sinocyclocheilus; species Sinocyclocheilus rhinocerous. The sequence continues at coordinate 520,716 of NW_015634010.1, forward strand.
GAACTAGTCAGACTGAATCTTTCTAGATCAGCTCAATTGAGCTGACAAAACAGTCCACAGAGAAACATATGTTTGCAAAAGACCAATATACAGGTGTCATGACCACAAAGATCAACACATTGTTATAGTAAAGAGACAGTCAGCTTGACACAAGTAATGATATCATGATAAATAGTAATCTTAAAGGGATAGTTCACCCAAAAATAAAAATTCTGTCATCATTTAATAATAATAATAATAATAATAATAATAATAATAATAATAATAATAATAATAATAATAATAATAATAATAATAATAATAATAATAATAATAATAATAATAATAATAATAATAATAATAATAATAATTCATTACATTTATATAGCGCTTTTCTAGGCACTCAAAGCGCTTTACATTGTCAGGGGGAATCTCCTCATCCACCACCAGTGTGCAGCATCCACCTGGATGATGCGACGGCAGCCATAGTGCGCCAGAACGCCCACCACACACCGGCTTATTGGTGGAGAGGACTTTTTTTTACTCACTCTACGCCGGTTCCAAACCTGGCCGAGTTTCTTTTTTCTGTAGAACAAACACACAAAGAGATTTTGAAGAATGTTGGTAACCAAACAGTTGACTTCCATTTCATTTTATTCCATAGTACTATTCAAGTTGATGCCTACCTTTAACATTCTTCAAAACATTATCTTTTGTGTTCAACGGTAGAAAGAAACTCACACAGATTTGGAACAACTTTAGGGTGAGTAAATGACAGAATTTTCGTTTATGGTTGAACTGTTCCTTTATAAGTTATTAGGACAAGTAGACCATACTTATAACCTTGAATTCTCTTACATTAGAAAAGGCATTCACAGAAAGCAAAATGAACAAACACACTCGGCTGTTAGAGATGAGCAGTGGAAAGTAAACATTTGTGCATTGTGACATTCATAGCCACTGGCAGGACTTATTATATCAGCTTAAGTGATCGGAGTAGAAGCCCTCACGGGAAACCCTACTGAACTAATGTATCTGTTTTTCCATTACGCCCAGTAGCCTGAAGTGATCAATGAGTAGGACAACAGTGGCCTCTTGTGTTAATCTCAAAACACTTTAAAACAGGGGTGCCCAAACTCGGTCCCGGAGGGCCGGCGTCCTGCAGAGTTTAGCTCCAACTTGCCTCAACACACCTGCCTTCAAGTTTCTAGTATGCCTAAGAGCTTGATTAGCTGGTTCAGGTGTGTTTAATTGGGGCTGGAGCTAAACTCTTCAGGACACCGGCCCTCCAGGACCAAGTTTGGGCACCCCTGCTTTAAAACATGTTCAACGAGACAATGCAATGTCCTCTCGATTAAATGGAAAATAACAGGAATTTTAAAACTTTTTACATGTCAAATTGTCAAGGTGACACAAATATCATTACTCTTTAATTTGCAAGGGACCTTCTCTTAAAACAAGGGTGTTTCTTTAATGTCGCAGACAATACATTTTAAACAAAGTCTTGCATAAAAACACGAGTTACAAGTTTAAATGCAAATAGAGTGTAATAAATCAGTTTTTACCGTATTTCCACTAAAGCTGTAATTGTATCATGTAATTGCAATTGTATCAAAACGTGAAAATATTTTGTATTTAGGAATGATACATCTATTCTAAAAATTGTTTTTAAAAAGCACAAAACACAATCAATCACAATAAATCACTTGAAATGTGATGGGAAATTGATTTTTTTGTTGTTGTTTATATAATATTTGACAACTAATATCAAATTGACATTAAATAAAAATAAGATTACCACCTTACCTGAAGAGTGTGAAAATAGTTCAGGAAACACCCATAAAGACCCATGAACCAACATGCAGACAAACCTCTCGGCAGTCTCGATCTGTCTCATGCAGGACGGATGTCAATGATTGCATCACCAAATTGCAAGTGGTCTTCTTTCCTTCCATTTTCTTGCACATTTTAACTGAAAACTCCCCCCTCCCTCATAAAAAGCTTGAGAAAACCCTTTCAGCTTTGTCACTGTTGGCAAACTGAGTACAACAGAAGAAACTTCAGGTGATGAAAATCAGTCCTAATTAAATGAAGCCTAAATTTGTGACAGACTATTCTGTCGTTCAAAGAGAGGTGAACCACCCACACTTTCAACTTCAATACGAACCTAAACGGTTAGAGAAGAAACAGCTTTTCCACTGTACTTAACCCTTTCATGCATGAATTATTAAATCCCAAAGTAATAACTTTTAATGTTTGTTTTTATTTTTAAACAAGTGAAAAATCGTGCCAGTAACTTTTTTTTTTTCCAATTTTATTTTATTTTGAGGGAGTTACATATCTGTCCACTGTAGTGGACACTATGCATCAACGGTATAAAAAGTGATTCAATAGAACATTCAATAGAAATTAAAACATTTACTAAGAGCAAATGGAATGAATACACATTATCAGACACCTAGGCTTTGTATGTGTTTCTGTATAAGTACTGTACTTCTGAATGGGCTGAGGCTGGGATCTAGCTGGTTTGAAATTAAAGTATTTAATGAACGTATATTATGTGCAGAGAGCATTCACTACTAGATATTGTTAGCTCATTTTTGGCAAATGTAACTTTTAGAGGCTTTTGCATCGGAAGTCTTGGAACATTAACAACAATAAATAGAGAGGACATTTGAAAAACATAACATTCTATGTCTCAAAAGTATTTTTTTTTAATTTAGAAATGGCCAACTTTTATTTAAAACCAGAATCATACGTGAGCACAAGTACACACACAATCACATACACCCTCCCACCACACACACACTAATGCAATCATGCACACATATTCCTGCACTCATACAGTACATGCCTACACTTATGACCTAATAAATAAATAGACTGTAAGCAATGACATAAATTATAAAATCCAAAGACTATTTAACATTTGTTTAATAAAACTATTCAAATGTATATATATCACACTTTTAACTAAAACCTACAAAATCAGGGGACTCTATATATATATCCATTAGGCATAATATACCCTTTGGTGCATGACATCCACTGGAGTGGACAGCTATATTTTGTCATCAAAAAAAAAAATACATATAGTTAAAATCTGGATAAAAGTATCTCTAACAACCCATTTAGGTGAAAAATATTTTTGTACCTGAGGTTTTCTGAGAATAAAAGGATTTTACACTTATTCCTGAGGTAATTGGTGCATCTCCTCTTCCCTCCGTCTTTTTGAATTTATGATGTGCTCTCAAAACAAAAAATAAAGACAATAATTAAATGGAATTGTAGACAGTGCTCTGGGGGTTCACCACTTGGTGGTTGGGACATGGTACTACAACCTAAATGGTTCAAAATGGATTCCAAACATCTGTCCACTCCAGTGGACACCATGCATGAAAGGGTTAATGCACAAATGACACAATCACAGACATTAACTGCACATTTTTATTTCAGGCACAAGAGGGAGCAATTTTGGCCTAAACACCTTCTCAGCAAGAGTCCGTGTTCAAGTGATCACCACTCACAGTATATTTCACAGACAAATGCACAAATTAACACACATACACCCCAAAAAGGCCACCAAGTCCCTTTTTTAAAGTGCTCAACATGTCAAGTATTACCAGAAAATAAATCTTCCATTCTTGAAAAGCGATGCATGTATTCAGCGACCCAAAAAAAAAAAAAAAACGAAAAGCACCATTTTGCAAACTCCTGCATGGCTGGAAAACCTCTCAATCTCATGTAAAATGAGCTGATGAGCAACAGGGCCATTAAACAGACACCAGAAGATGCTTCTGAATGTTAGGATTTCAATTTAGTGCAAACTAAATGCCGCTACTTTGGGTTATGAGTATCCAAGTACACAGTAAATGCGCTCAACTCACAAAAAAAACAAAAAAAAAAAGAAATATTTTAAATGTACTGATGATAATAATAATAATAATAATAATAATAATAATAATAATAATAATAATAATAAATAAAAAGAACCCAGAAAAACCTTTGTAAACTTTCACCAGCAAACAGCTTACATTAGCTTTAACACTGACTTTATACTATTGAACATGATCTTTCTAACATGCAATTGCACCATGCATAACCGAAAGCGCAATAAAGTGCAGAGTAACTTTCAAAAAACATCCAAAATGCCCCATTCTCCCTTTTTGTGCCCATTTAGAGATGGATGTTCAGTCCTGGTACAGCAGGAAACCAGAAAAGGTGCTGTACTTCCAGCTACTGCCATAGATGGCTCCACGGTGCAGTCGCAGCCACACTTGGTCGCCCTGGAACAGCTGGAGGACAGCATGATTGCTCCCGGTCTCGTGGTCGGGAGCGCCATCGTTGGCATAAGCAGACACCATCACCTCTTCGTTGCGCATGAGGTTGATGTACAGGGGTACACTGATGGCCAGCTTCAGGATGTGGAAGATGAAAACGTAAGCACCGGCAGCGGGACAGGTGAAACGGCCGGTGGTCGTATCAAACATTTCGCCAAGGTTGGTGTGCAGCAGGTCGAAAGAGATTGGCTGATCCAGAGTGCCGGGGGCGAAGTTTGCAGTGCGGGCGGCGGAGAAGGCCACACGGAGTTGGGTGAGCGGGTACACGTGTACGGGCATCAGAGTGTGCGGGCCCTGGGGCGTGATGGGCACTTCCATTGGCGGGATGGAGAGTGTGTCACTGATTCCTGAGTCGAGGGGATACGCACCCTCCCGGTCCGGGCTGCTCACCTGAGAGGAGTCACTCCAACCGGCTAAAGAGGTGAGGAGATACAAAGACAGACCACAGGAGTTAAGGATGTTACTTTGATCTATTAAGAGCCATTTTCAACAGAGAACATTCTTTTTAAAATAAGTATCAGTATTATATATAGTTCTATAAAATATCAGTCAATGTATGAGTGATGGCTCATACCATTGCTCCTTTGAGTTGCTGTGCCTCCACCTCGTTTGAAGCTCTGGAGATACCCGTTTTCCTGTTAGCAAGATAAGTAAATAAAATAAATAAAAACTACTGACTAGCTTTTCATTTAAAATATAGACAATGACAACACTCACCCAAAATATTAAAATCTATATTATAACACAACACTAAATGAATAGAAGACCTATTCGTTTATATAAAATGACAAACAGTAAATCTGATCTACAAAAAAAAAAAAAAAAAAAAAAAAAAATGAAAACATTAACTCAGTATAATATAATAGAATATCATATAATATTATAGAATAGAATAGAATGCCTAAACACTTGATAAATTAGTTTTTTTTTATACATTGAAATAAAAATTATAAACTGTGACATTCAGTAAACAAATAAATTAAGAAAATCAAACTTACTCTGGACACATAAAGGGCAGATCCAGGGTCTCTGTGTGTGGTGTGGGTCTGGGATATGAAGCCTCCTCCTGGAGAATGCATATTCACTCTGTATGCCTCATAACCACCTGTCAATCAGCCAAAAAAAAAATTTGTTTTACACTACTAATCCATGTCTTCTCCAAACTGCAAAATGCGAAGATCCAATAGCACAGATTAATAAAGTTTGTGCAAAGGCAACAGTAAACAGTGTTTGTGTTTCAGGTGACAAGAAATACACCACTATAACGTGATCTGCACACTATTTAAATGTAAAGGTGAAAGATTAACAGAAAGTGAAAGAGACCGAGGAAGAGGAAGGTACCTCTGTAGCCACCAGGTGATCTGTATGAGTGACCCAAACCCCTGCCTGCACGCGTCATACCTCTCGCTGTACCACGGGGGTAGCACGACTGACCCAGACGAGACTGTGGCTGAGGGCCAGAAAACACGTGACCACCTCCACTGACTGGACACTCCAGCTGGTACTGGCCTTCTGCAAGGACACACGAGAATAAGAGAGAATAGGCCTTTTTTACCAGAATGTTATGAAACTTACCAGAATTTATAACTCTTAATTGAATATCACCATTCGAAAAAACATGGAGAAACTGGTTATGAGTGTGAGGGGGAAGTTTTGCCTACATTTTGGGGACTAAACATCTCCTACAGTGAGAAGGATATTAAAGTCTTCACTGTCACACACTGCGAGCAACATCTAACAATCTCAATGAGAAATTGCTTAAAGGGGTCATATGATGCTGCTAAAAAGAACATTATTTTGTGTATTTGGTGTAATGAAATGTGTTTATGCGGTTTAAAGTAAAAAAAACACATTATTTTCCACATACTGTACATTATTGTTTCTCCTCTATGCACTGGGGATGCGTCAATATTAAAATTCTGGCCAAAACAGATAATTTATCTATTTCACCAATAAATGACCAATATAAAAAAAAATTAATAATAAAAAAAAAACACTAAGCTAAAATTAATAGTTTTAAATGCTAGTGAATTTCGGCATCATAACATTATAATGTATGCATTATATAAATATAAAATACATAAAATTCAAACTTCAATTTAAACAAATGTAAAAAAAATAAATAAATAAAAATTATATTATATTAACTATAATATATGCACTCTGGATAAAATTGCACTCTGGATAAAATTGCATGCGGGCGCATGTTTTACCAATCTGTAGGTCATCTTCAGGTAGGTTGAGCTCAGGAGGTGTCTGGGTGCTGGCGGTGGAGTAATTCGGGGTTTTGGCTGATGTGTAACTCAGATGCATGGACTCCGAGAAACCACTCTCATCTGACTTCAACCCTGAGCTCTCACTGATGGGCAAAGATGCCACATTAAACACCTGATGAGGAGAGGGACGTTCAGATCATATGTTCTGCATTTTTATTTAAATAAGTGGAACTGATGTTAGGGACTTTGGATGCATGCGAGAACAAAACACATTCTCACAGAGTGAATGTTGTGGAAGGCGTTTTCTGCACTGATGGATCTGTGACTAGGTGGGGTGGAAAATGTCTGTGCAGACACAGTTGATACTCCATTGCATAACATTTGCTTTCCTGCCTGACACACACAAAGTCAATCCCAAACACATTGTTTTAAAACACAGAACAACAGTCATTTTCGTGGCACCACATGCCATCTCCAGTAATTTCACTTCCCACTTGTAAAAGCTCATTGCCACAAAACGTTCCAGATAAAGTCAAGATTATAAACACTAAAACACAAATTGTGGTCAATATAGATAATTTCTATACTAAATTTAGAAATTAGAAATGAGCATTAATTAGAATATCAAAACCGCCAAAAAAGGACATCTAAAAAAAAAAAAAAAAATTAAAAAAAAAAAAAAAAAAAAAAAATAAACCTTAAACGTGAATTAAAAATACATGTATAACTTAAATTCCAACCTCACAAAGAAAAAATAAAAAAAATAAAAAAACCTTCAAACATCCATTTATGCATGCAAATAAAAAAACTAAAGAAATAAAGAAATAACATTCCTAGTTTATTATTTGTCCATTCAGTGCATACCTGTACAGTGCTCTGGTTTTCTAATGGGACTGAGATGGAGGATCCCCTGCAGTACAGTGGAGGAGAGGTGAAGCCCTCACCTTGTTTCTACAAACACAACAGTTGCCATTACAGCATATGTAAAATTACAAGCTTATGTGAAAGCTGCTATTTGGTAGCATACATTTAATAACTGTACCACCACCAAAAAAAAAAAAAAAAAAAAAAAAAAAAAAAAAAAAAAAAAAAAAACACACAACAACTTACATGTGGCTTCTCTTCGTGGTGTAGATCAAGGTCAGAGCCATTTATAGAACGGTCTCCATTCGACAGACAGCCTTTAGCCTCTCCAGACAGCAGAATCCGTAATGGAGTGCTCTACCATTAGAAAATAAATGTCATTAGTTCGTCACAGGAAAGAGTGACCACATTTTTTATTGTTATACACAAAAAAAGCTCTCATCAAGTCAAACATATTCACCTGCTGGGATTGAGGCAGAATATCTGATGGGCTTTTCGTTAATTTCCTCTGTGCTGCACGTTAAAAGAAACCGACTGTCAGTATTAGTTTAAAGGAATGTACTTGCCCTCAGCCCATCCAAGGTGTAGATTCTTCATGGGAACAGATTTCAGAATTTATCATAACATCACTTGCTCTCCAATGGATCCTCTGCAGTGAATGGGAGCCGTCAGAATGAGTCCAAACAGCTCTTCGCTTCACAAGACATTAATTGATCAACTGGAGTTGTGTGGATTGTGATGTTTTTATCAGCTGTTTGGATTCTCATTCTGACAGCTCGGACTCATTTACATCTTGTATTGCCTCAGGGCGAGTTTTTTGCCAAATTCAATTTTTTTTTTTAGAAACTATTTCTTTAACGCCATTCTACACTTTAGTGTTACTCATTTAATATGGAGCACTCATGTACCAAGAGGAGTAGAGGAGCCTGGAGATGGACGGCATCTCTTTGTTTGACTGTTTACGGGTGACATTTCTCCATCCAGAAGAGACTCCTGCAAAAAAAAAAAAAAAAAGACAATTCTGTAAAAACTTACTTTCTGAAAGTTCTGTTTTGACAAAAATAGGAAAATTAAATTGTACTGCTGCAAATTAGTTGTATTGTTGCAATTTATGTTTTTTTATTTTTTGCAAAATCTTTAAATGCATGCCTGCATGAAGCTGAAGGATCCTGAGATCTGGTCCATCAGAGACTCCAACTGCTGTTTGCGCTGAACAGGGTCTTTTGGTAATGGAGATGGAGAGCCAAAGACTTCCACTGCGACAGGCATCTGTAAGTACACAGCATAAAACTAACACTTTAACTGCTTTGATATACTAAAGAATTTACGATGAATGTAAATAACTCACCGGTTTAGAGTCCTGCTCCTCCTTGCTCTTTCTTTGACATTTCTAGAAAAGACGCAACATTTATGTGAAGAGACAGAAACTGACCTAGTTACATTTCAAATGGCTCCCCAACTCAGCAAACCGCCAACATGCAAGTTCAGTCGTTTAAGCAGCAACACCTTTAAGAGATTTTAAAACTAGGGTCCACAGAGTCCTGGGGACCACAAGAGGGCACTAGGAGTCTTTGTAAAAAAATAAATGACAAAAATAAATTGAATGTGCAATTCTATATTATAAAATTCTATATTGTATTATAAAATTCTAATATTGGATAGGGGGAAAAAAAGTTGTACTTTGTATGTGTGGGGGATGGGTAAACTTATTTTCCGAAGTATTGTAATTAGTTTTTCCTGCATTTCTTTTTTCTTCACTCAGTATAAATGAAAATGCATAAATGCCTTTATTTTAGCAAAGCGGATCATCATATTTGGGGGTCCTTGGAATAAAGAATAAAAATTAAAATATATATATATATATTTTAAGAAAAAAAAAAATGATTATTTTGCAAACATCTTGGGACTGACATTGGAAAATACCCCAATTTTCAATTCAGGTCACCTCAAGTGCCATTTCAATAGACAAGTTAGAGAAGTCTCACCTCCTTTGGGTCAACCGTAGGCCTCTTCGCAATGTCTGCAGTCTTAGGAATCAATCCTGCTGCCCCTTTCCATGGCTTCTGTGTGGGGGACTGAGAGGACGCAGGAGCCTCAGAAAACTCCATTTCCCATGAGTCTGGTGGCTCCCTTTCCTTCATGGCTAAAAACTCCTCCTTCCAACTATGGGGCGACGTGTTCTCATCCTGTCTGCGCTCAGTGACGTCCGTTTCAGGTAGGTATTGTCTGTTAAGAAACTGGCACCATTCAGAAGTTACTGAAACGCTAGAGCTTCTCCAAAACACAGTTTATAGCACTTGATGGCGTTTGACACGTCACTTGTTCTTACCTCTTTGGAAGGCACTCCTTTTGAGCTCAGCTTCACCAGTGCTAAAATGCAGAAATATCAATGAAATTTTTAATGTAAATTAATAGCTGTTTAGACAGAAATTGGAAGTTAAATTTGAATGAAATCTCACTGGAGAGGCCACAAGGCCTAGATGGAGGGTCCGCCTTTAGGGTCTCAGTCTTCTCTTGACTGTCAACTTTAGGAAGTGGTATGTGATCAAAAAAGCCACAGTCCACTAGCCGAAGTAGCTTTTCCTTCATGTGCTTATCTGTGGAAGAATGACAGCGGTCATAAAAATAAGTCAGTTTTTATCTTTGTACCCCCACGATCCCTTCATCAGTAAGACTCAAACCCTCATCAACACCAAAATAGAAGTGGGTTCCTTTTGCTTGATTTCCCCAAAAGGAACTAAATGTTTCTAGGGCGCACATACAAAACATACATTTATTCTATTTTATTTATTCTGTAATGTTTGTCCTTAAATAATAATGATGCATAATTTGTGTAATGCATTTATACATTTACATGTATTATCATTCATAATACAACTAAAATTAAATGGCATACATTACATAATTATAAAACCTATACATTTACATGCATTTGTTATTAATATAAAATATAATAATAATAATAATAATAATAAATAATAATAATAATAAAGAACATTGCATTTATTTTGTGTAATGCATTAGGCCATACTGTATTTCTTTTGTTTTACGTATTTCTCTTTAAATGTATTATTCTCAATACAACTAAAATTAAAGGGCATATTGTATTTTGTGTAATGTATTTATATATGTACATGTTTACTCTTAAATAATATAAAGCCATTACAAAAATACAATTATATATTTGCAATTATTATTACTCCTACATTTGCAGTAAATGCATCTATAATTGCTATATAACTGTTATCCTATATAATATTTTGAAGGAAAAAAAAAAAACATCCTAGCTCGGATAACAATTGGAAAGCTACCAAATTAATTTGACAATCACAGAAACTCACATGTCGAGCCAGCAACTGGTCTTTCTTTTCCTTCCAGAAGCTCCCCGTAAACAATAGCAGCCTGTTCCATCTGATCCTCTAAACTAGTGCATGAAACACAAAAGATCAAGCCACACCAACAGGCTAAAAACACCCCAAATACAGTAATGTAATAGAATCAAAAATAACCAGCAAGCACCCATGCTAGGGAGAACATGCAGTTAGCAATTGCAAAATAAATCAGATCTTTTGTATCATCCCAAAGGAGTTTGTTTTGTGATCCCATTTATAAACTTTTTTGCTAGGTGTGTAATATTTCCCATTAAGTACATAAATTACTGAAGTGCTACAACACGCACATAAAGCAATGTAGGAAATCAGTACCTAAATTTAAAGTTAGCAGTCAAAAAAAAAATCATCTTCACAGAATGCGTTTGACCAATCAGAAGTAAGATTGCAAAATAAATCAGATCTTTTGTATCATCCCAAAGGAGTTTGTTTTGTGATCCCATTTATCCCACTTATAAACTTTTTTGCTAGGTGTGTAATATTTCCCATTAAGTACATAAATTACTGAAGTGCTACAACACGCACATAAAGCAATGTAGGAAATCAGTACCTAAATTTAAAGTTAGCAGTCAAAAAAAAAATCATCTTCACAGAATGCGTTTGACCAATCAGAAGTAAGAACTCCAGACAGCCATGTAAAATGACACTGACAAGTCCTTTAAAATAATAAAATAAAATTTAAAAAAAATGTACAAAGTAACACCACAAAAACACTGACTACAGAGCAGAAGACCGTATCAGGTGCAGCACAAACCTCATCCTATGGTTTCTTTTGCATCCCAATAATGAGGCCAGATCCAGCAAGCACTCAATGTCCTGTGTGGACAGGTAACAGGAATGTTGTCTTGCGTTGCAGAAGTTCCTCCGGACGTCCTCTCTCTGCAGACTGTGGAGGATGTATTGCACCTGGAGCATCAAGCTAAGACGTTTCCTCTCTTCTTCAATCCTCATCAACTTCTCTTGTCGAGCAGTTTTCCGCTGAGCCTTCAATAACTATGGAGAAATCAGAAGATCCAGTGAAATATGCAGAACTGTTTGATTTCGCTCTGTACTTTACGAATGCATGAAACTTACATCTTGTGTGAGGGCACCAATGGTCTTCTGGAGCTCTTTGGCAAATTTAAGATTGTGGATCACCTCATCGTACTTCCCCACAGCTTCCTACAACATTACCACACATCTGTCATGCTGAAACAAGCCCCATTTCCCAAGATGCAACACATAAAATGAAGAATGAATACCTGTTGGTCTGGATTTAGTTTGTCCCCCTTCTTCAGCCTCTCACTGTAGCTTTCCAGTTTCAGCTGTAAGAATAAAAAGTAGCTTTGTTTTACGCACACAGACAGGAGTGAAGCACATTGGGGTTCCTTCATGCGGTTTCCACCTAAATAACATAATAAAGGCACCTTCTTTTTCTCAATGTTGCGGATCTTGTGCTTGAGGCAGATGAGGCCGTCCTCAATGTATTTCTCGTAGCCGTAATAGGTGGTCGTGGTGGTGGGGTTAAAAGCGAGCTGGAGGGCGGTAAGCACTCGAGGGGACTCGGATTTAAGGCTGCCCTGGTCATCTTCCTTCTCCATAGTCAACTCCGACGGAGTTAATGTCTCTATAGTCCGAGATGGTGACAGCTGAACCATGATCTTGGTCTCTCTGAAGCAGAGGGGACAATGAACAGAAAGGTCACACTATTTATTATGGAACTAAAAAGAGATGTTTATAGCCATTCTCAGAATGGAATATTAGGTAACGTCTTATGGAGTAAGATAATTAGCATTGCCTAATTTATAAAAAAAAAAAAACATTTCCATACCACAGTAGTCATACAGCATCACACACTCAAAAATACATGTGCAGGTATTTTTAAAGTTATTCCGCAACCAAAAGAGTCTAATAATACAGGGTCATGTGATGGAAGCGACCCTCACTGGGCAATGTAGAATAAAACTAGCTAACGCTAAATTTAAAAATCACCAATAATCTCCACACTGTAAAAAATGACCGTGAATTTAACGGTAAAAGATTGTAAAAATGCTACAGTAAAAACCTGTTAAATGGTTAACGGTAAATTCCCCTACTATATACGGTGAAAAACTGTATTGGACATTACATGTATTGGACATTAATTTTACGGTAGTTTTTTTTACCGCAAATTTTACGGACTTTTTTTTGCAGTGCAATTATCAGTAAATTCTTCAGTGTTGTTTTGGTTTCACTGAGATACTATTATAGTTTTATTAATAGTTTATAATATCATATTAAGGTATTTAATGTGTTACGTTTTCATTTTAATCCTTGTTAAAGTTTTAGTAATTTTGTTGTGTGTTTGTCATTTTTATTGGGTTTGTCAGATTTTATAATATTTGATATTAAATACTGAAATTTTATTTCAGTAGGCCTACATCAAGTTCAACTAAACGAAAATGAGAAGGGTTTCTACAACAAGAGCTGAAACAGCTGAAATAATTTTAAACAAAGTTAACATATTTTAACTGAATTAACAAAACGTTTTTATGGTTTTAGTCTTGGTTAACTATAATAACCCTGATGCTTCAAAAACTTTTGTATTCGTACAGGTCTGACACGTGGATGAGTAAATGAGAAAAAATTATGAACTCTTAATACACTTATATTATACTTATTTTTCTATATTTATTTCCCTATTCACTTTTGTTCTTAAATGATTTAAAATGAACCTTTAAATGTTTTTTATGCCTGTGCTGTGCTATATAAATACTACCTTTGCCTTTAAGTTAAAAGCATGCATAAGGCAATAGGCTGTATCCTGGTTCTTCATGCAAGGAGTTCAATCATTCAATGACAATAAAAGAATCTCAGCACAAAGGGATGAAAAGAAAATCTCAGCACACATACTGTAAAGTTAAACCCAAAAGGCACAGCCTGAACAGTGAGTGTAGAACTCAATTATGTGAGCTAAAATCTTCCCTTGTGTCTGGACATTCGCCAGTGCTCACCATGACATGGCATTTACATGCTGGAATACAAATGCAACATTCAAAAGCGAATTAACCCCGGAAATCACGATGTAACATTAAAACCGTAGTCGTTTACTATCAGCCATTTACAAATATCGTCTGATGCAATTCTGGCGTTCGTAAACATTGATTATGCATCCAGTAGATCACCAAAAGAAGCTATAATAACTTGCATTTGAAAAAGAGCAGTTACAACAGAGCAAAATGCAACTTTTAAAGACTTTATCCGACACGAGTTTGATGCTTTCCAGAATAATCCTGCCCAAACAGCATCGACGTGGTGCCACCACCCAAAAGCACGCGCAGAAAACGCAAATAAGTTGCTAGAGGACGAATAAAGCCACAGATGCATGTGACAACATAACACACAGGTGCAATGAGCAAAGCATTTGCAGAAATCGCACCTACCTCATGCGTCTCTGCCAGAGCCGGTGTGTGTTCGTTTGCTGCGTTTCAGATCGTTAAGATGACTTGGGTGGGAAGGCTGCTCATTTTGAGTCGAAGCAAACGAGGTAGCCTTTCGGTGAGCTGGTGGAAAGACGATATAAAGCGGTGAGGAAACAGAGAGGACAGACCGCAGCCGCCTCTCACCTTTTTATGCCCTCAGAGCAGAAGGAACCCCATCAGCTGGCGGAGCAATCATGACGTCACAGCCAAACACAGGACAGTCCCCCGCGCGCAGTCTCAGCACTCTCTCTCTCACGCTCTCATCCATCCACCCACCCACAGCATCCATCTATCCATCTATCTATCTATCTATCTATCTATCTATCTATCATTTACATTAAATAATATATACAAATAACTTTTCCAGAATGGGTAACAGGGTTGAATAAGTAACAGGGTTGCAAATTTAGTCTGCCATTCAAGGGGCTAACAAATGTGGTACTAAATAATGGTTTGTTTGTAGTTATTGAGAATATGTAAATGATTGAATGATTCAGCTTGACGTTTACACTACAATTTTGTGTAAAAACTGAGAAAATTGATAAATTTGTCACTGTCATTTGTAATTTTATGGTAAATAGTTTGTTACAATAGTTCAAACATGTCTAATAGGCCTCATGGCAAAAAAAAAGAAATGCTCATTTGGGGCTCAACAAACATTTTGTATTATCTGTTAAAAAGATCTTAAATCAGAGCAGAAAGTTTTACATTTATCTTTGAAGTCATGGCTTTATATGTTGCATGCACTGCAAAAAAATGAATATAGCCTATTCCTCAGTATTTGTCTTGCTATTTTGAGAAATTAAGTGTAGTTATGCATAAAACGAGAACAAATATCTGCCAATGGGGTCAGAAAAATAAACTTGTTTTTCCTTTGAATGAAATTTATTTCTCTGAGCTCACTGGCAGATATTTGTTCTTGTTCACTTCATTTTAAGGAATTTCTTTGTGTCCCCTTAAAAGCGTTGAATTCACCTTCATAAAACCTGCAGAAACCCTCTTATTAGTATATGTTGAAAACAGACGCTTAATATTTTTTTGTGAAAACTGTGATACTTTTGTCAGAATTGAAAAGTTCAAAAGAACAGCATTTATTTGAAACAGAAATGTTTTGCAACATTATAAAAGTATTTACGGTTTAATTTAATGTGTCCTTGCTGAATTAAAGTATTAATTTCTTTTTACTGACCAAAAAAAATGGTAGGCTATTTTTTCCCCTGAGAATTGAACCCACAACCTTGGTGTTGCAAGCACCAAGAACACCAGCCACTCTCTATCTATTACTCTATATAGCTCATTTAATGTGCTGGCATGACCTATCTATGTACATGTTCATGTAGCTCAAACAATATCATGGCACTAGCAATGCCAAGGTCATAGGTTCAATTCCCAGGGAATGCATGTATTAGTAAAATATTAATGCAAGTGGCTGTCAAATGCATACATGTTTACACCAATGCACATAACAAGTGTAACCATCACAAGTTACATTTATTGAGGAACAAGTAAAAAGTACAATATGTAAAAAAAATACAAAACCTGCTTCATATATCTCTAGTAATGTGAATACAAAGTGCATAGCTACCATACATGCCTGTAGCACTACAACTAAAGGACTAGTCTAAGGTAAGGTATGCGGGCATTAGAAACCCTCAAACAAAAATATAAAAATAATCAAATAGTTGTACTTGGCATAAACCAAAAAAAGTCTGTTTTTACAGCTGTCCGGTCCTGAAGTTCTCCATAACGTTTAGTGAGTCTCGGCTGACAATCTGTGATGTGTAAAAGCGTTTTCAGTCCATATTGCAGTGTTGTTAGGACAGGTCAGTCCTATGACAAAATCAGATGAGACTTAAAAAGAAAAGACCACAAGAAAAATAAATATAAAATAAATAAGACAAAAGAGTATTCATAATAACTGTCGTTCAGTCTTACACATCTTATATTTACAAAAACCGCCATCATAGACAAGACACGATTGGAATCCCCATGTAGGTGCTTCACCTGAACGGATGTTATCACAAATACAGTCATTGTTCATGTCATTCCGTGATGTGGCATATTCACACTAAAGCCACAAGCTGCCACCATCAAAATACCCATTTCAAAACAGAGCATATATTAGAGAGAAGAATTAAAATTCATGTGCAATGGAGTGTTTTGTGTGAAACAAATGAGCTCTCTATCGCCACCCCTTGGAATTAAACAGAAGTATGTGTGCGTCAATGTAATTTGTACAATCCAAGACAACCAAGGCTATCATAAACAATAAAATTATAAAGAACAGGCAGGACAGACCTATTGAAACAAAGGGGAAACCTTGGGATATTTAGTATGAATACTCATTATATGAAAGCTTATTACAGACAAGTCATTTATAATGAAAATGTACAAGCTGACATTGGTTTAGCCTTTCAGTTTTTTTAAAAAGTTTTCCCTGGCATAAAAAGGCAAAAGGCAAAAAAAACGACCAAAACGTTCAGACCATGTGCTCAATTCTTTCATGACAGTAAAAAAGAAGTAGTATCTGTCATGCATATATAAGATGACTGAATAAATAGCAAAAATGTTGGGCTTTTTGGCTTTGAATGAGACAATATTGAAAATATCCAATTCTAAAAAATAGCTGAAGACAATTAAATCCCTGTAATAATTAAACAACACTGACATCTTGAGATGCCACGTTGTAGTCAAAGCCTGATTTCATTTGTGTACTTTTCTTGTATTTATCTACAAAAATATATTGGGACTGTCTCAAAATGTGCCCAAATTATTATTAAATTATGTTGCAACATGGTTGCAAAACAAATAAAAAGAAATGAAAAATCTAAAAATGCCATGCAAAATTCATGCAAATTTTCATCAAGACAATAGTCTCCGTAGCGTTCATGCTCGTTTCCACAAACCTTAAATCAAATCTACACTTTTGGATATTTACATTAGTACACTGAATACAAGAGTGTAGATAGCCAGGCATTATTTTTGGTTGGCCATGCCCAATCTGCCTCAGCACCACAGAAAAGCTGTCTGGGGAAACGTTTGCAGTAAAACACTATGAGTTGAGTTGCCTATTAGAGGCTGAATACAGACAACCCGCACTGAAATCAGGGTTTAAAAGTGACAGTTCACCCTAAAACTAAAAATCTGTCGTCATTTACTCACCTTCACATCATCACACTTCACTTTCCTTACATTAAACTCAAAAAAGTGAGTTTTTCAAGAATATCATGCAGTATCTTTTCTGTATAATAAAAGTGAAGGGGAACTGAAGCAATCAAGACAAAAAGCACAGTAAATATTTATTAAAAGAAGTCCATATGACATAAACGCGTTTATCGCTATCATATGGCTATAAAAGACTTGGAGCATAGAGCACAGCTCAATTGTTAAGATACTTTTGGGGTGCTTTAGTCCTTTTGGAGCTTGACAGCCCCAGTCCCTATTCACTTCCATTATTTTGAATGAAGCAGCTAGATGTTCTTCAAAAACTCACTTTTTGTGTTCCACGAAAAAAAAAAAAAAAGAAATTGAAAGAGGTTTGGAACAGCATGAGGGTGAATGACAGAATAGCGACACATTTAAAAAATAAAAAAAAACACTTAGGTGACCTGTACCTTTAAATAAAACTGAGAGGAAAAAATCAGAGTACACCTTAACAATAAAGACAAAGATAGAAAAAAATAAATATATAAAAGGCAAAGATCTTCCCTAAATAATCGCTATATCCCAGCAAAATGGTGGAACATCATCTTCACTGAGCTAGAATTTAGCAGATGCTGCTCGAGGTATACTAAATACTGTACACTAAGTGCAGAGAGACAGTCTCCCCAGAGGAAGGGCAGAATGGTGCTCAAGAGTACAAAAGTGACAGCGTAGGATTGTGGTCACTGTCTAGATTTCTATGCATGATGTATGTAGATCCAGCATTCTGTGTTTGAGCGGGATAGCAAGAAAGGAAACTCATTTTCTCTGGTCTACAAAAAAAATAAAATCCTCATAGGAAATGGAATAGCGTGGTACCAGGCTCTGGAAAACAAGGACGACAGTTCAGTTTGATAAAGAAAAGTTGATTTGACTGTGAAGGAAATGAAAGAGACACATTCTCAACAAGAAAGAAAGAAACAGGAAAAGACGAGCAAGGATCCAGCTGCTCTTGAATCGAAGGCAATCCAAGAGAACGTCTTTGAGAGTGGGTTTCGACTCTCGAAGGCTTCCTAAGAATGTCAAATCAGTACTGTGGGAATGTGGCATCACCACTCCTCATCCACTTCCTGCTCCATTTTTATTTGAGGAGAGGAGTGCGGTTGAATGGACGAGAGAATTTCTTGACTGCTCTGCACCTCCTCTTTCTCAAGGTCACCGTCTTCCTCCTCTTCCTCCTCCTCCTCCTCCTCCTCCTCCTCCTCCTCCTCCTCCTCCTCCTCCTCCTCCTCCTCCTCCTCCTCCTCCTCCTCCTCCTCCTCCTCCTCCTCCTCCTCCTCCTCCTCCTCCTCCTCCTCCTCCTCCTCCTCCTCCTCCTCTTCTTCTTCTTCTTGCTCTTGCTTTTTCTGACAGCAGGGCTTGTAGAGATGAAGGTCAATCAGAACCTCCCCAAAGCGACCTTTATAGATGATGCCACAACACACCCGCTGCCTAGAGAGAATTACAAATGAACTCATTTAACTTAAAAAGTATTAATTATGATGAAAAACAAAAAGGTCAAACTCATAAATCAGACTAATTTAAAGTAAAGTAAAGACCTTTTCCAGTATGTCAGGTCCAAGAAGGAAAAGACTGGAGAGCGGGCGGAGCCAGGAGTCAACTCCGAGTCAGAGCCTTCATCTGATTGGTTACTGTAGCTGGGCGACTGGGCGGGGCTGGCGCTGGAGGTGGTGCTGTGAGCATCTGAATCTGTTAACGAAGACATTTTGCCAAAATGATCACGTGAAAAATGATTTAATAAGGAACATGTTAAGATGCATTTCATGTTGTTTTTGTAATTGAAATATGTGATCGTGTACTTACTGTGTCGCTTCAGCTCCTTCTGAACTCTGCTGAGCTGGTTCGGTCTGATCCGACTGGACAGGGATTTGACTTTCTTTGACTTCACTGTAGTTTTCAGACTGGGTCCCCCTCGCGCATCAACCACCTGATAACAATTGATCACAATAACAATCCTCAGACTGTGATGGAAATTTATTTGTTTATTAATTTATTTCCATATAATTGATATTATATTAGTTATAAACAAAGCTGCAAATATATATTCATTTCTCTATAGATATTATAGGTCAGGTTCATTTTCTATTTATTGATTTATTATATAATTGATTTTATATTAGTTCTAAACAAAACAATAAATACATTTGCTGTATATTAATTTGCATTTTTAGGCATTATATTATATTAGATCACAGGTCAGGTTTATAATTATTTTTATTTATTTATTGACATATAATATAATGCCTAAAACACAAACTAATATAAATGGTTTTGTTTAGAACTAATAAAATATATTATTTTTTTGGTCAGAATTATAATATTTTTATCATATTTGATGAAGTTTGCATTATTGATTCTGTTATTTTCCTTTATTACTATGAAGCTGCTTTGAAACTGTTTTATATAAAGCAAGACTTTAGTCATTTACTTATAGGTCAGGTTTATAATTTGTTACTTATGTATTTAGTCATATAATTAAAATTATATTATTTATAAACAAGACAATAAATAATAATAATTAAAACTATTATTATTATTATTATTAATTATTTAGATCAACTACAACAGGTTATCTGTAATCAGTGGGCCCAAACATGATTAAATTATTTTTCATATCATATGAACTGCATTAGCAAAGTAGTGACTACTACCTTGTAATACTATGTAGTAATACTATTATTATTAATACTTTTGCATCTGTTCAAATAATTTGTGCGTGTATGAAATTGTTTAAATATATGTTATTTTGAGGATGTGGGCTTCTCCAGCTGATTCTCAGTTCCTCCAAAGGTTTCCTCCTCATCTACTTTAACATCTTAGGGAGTTGCCACCTCAGCTACAGTTCACTTGTTCACTAAGGTTTCTGTGTAAGGCTGCTTTGGAACAATGTGTATTGAAAATTTAACTGAAAAGACTTCATTGTGATAAATGAGAGGCTGTGTGAGTGTGCATATGCACACCCCAGTTGGAGCTGGGAGACTGGTGAATTTGACGGAGCTTACATGATTCCAGTTCTTCTTGGAACCGACGGGAAGCTTCTTCCAGCGTTTCACCAGCAGAACACAAGCATTGCAGATTTCACCAGAGCGAGTCTCCCCTAAACTGTAGAAATATCCCATTGCATATCATTGTAATAGGAGAATGCATATGAAATCACTGAAGTTCTCACATTACAAACAAACAACATTATTTATTCCACATTATTCTAAAAGAAAAGGTCTGAACGCTTGACTAGAGATACATTATACCAATCCTCACTGTACTTAAACCAGGCAGATGTTAAAGGGGTCATATGATGCGATTTCAAGTTTTCCTTTCTCTTTGGAGTGTTACAAGCTCTTGGTGCATAAAGAAGATCTGTAAAGTTGCAAAGACTAAAGTCTCAAATCCAAAGAGATATTCTTTATAAAAGTTAAGATTCAACCACGCCTACCTAAATGTTTTTTGAACATTAAAGCATGTCAACATATTCTGTTACACCAAATACACAAAATAATGATCTTTAAAATAGCATCATATGACCCCTTTAAATATCACGTTATTACAGAGGAACCACAAGCAAACAATAGATACCAAACTCACCCAAAGCAGCTCTGAAAGTCTCTCTCATAGCGTTTGCTGTCAGTGAAACGAGAGCTGGAGGATTTTGCCCTGCAGATGCAACATCCATCAAGGCTGCGGTACATCTTTGGCTTATGAAAGCCAAACATCTGTAACACATGAATAAGACAGAAGTAAAACAACTTTCTATTTGGTACTTCTGCTGATTCAATGATTTTACACAAGATTTTAAACACAACTGGAATTTAATTTGCTGCCAAAAGTACCATGGTAAGCACAGTACCATAGTTACAAACAACTAAAGTTACTGTTATACATTCACAATTCTTTTTATTATCAATGTTGAAAAACGTTTTTACTGCTCAATATTTTTGTGGAAACTGTGAATCTTTTTTTTTAGGATTCTTTGATGAATAGAAGTTTAAGTTTCAAAATTGACGTTAAAAAGAACAGCACTTATTTGAAATATAAATCTTTTGTAAAATTATAAATGTTACTTTTGATCAATTTAATGTGTCCTTGCTGAATAAATGTTTTTGTTATATATATATAATCTTCCCCCAGACTTTTTGAATGGTGGTGTATCACAGTTTCCACCTAAATTTTAAGCAGCAAAAATTAAGCGGTTTTCAATTATAATAATAAGAAATAAGTAAGTAAATAATACTAAGAAAAACGTTTTTTTTTTTTTGAGCAGCAAATCAGCATATTAGAACGATTTCTGAAGGGTGACACTGAAGTAATGGCTACTGAAAATTCGGCTTTGCCATCACAGGAATAAATTACACTTTTAAATTATTATTTTTTTAAATAATTTTTATAAAATTATTCAGTTATTTTAAATTGTAATAATATTTCAGAATATTACTGTTTTGTTTTTGTTTTGTTTTTTATAAAATAAACGCAGCCTTTGTAAGCATAGAGACTGCTTTCAAAATCATTTAAAAAAAACTAAATTATTCCAAACTTTTTACCAGTAGTGTATGCATGTATTTCATATACTGTCTTAATAAAACATGTTCTAATAATTGGTCAACTCATGGAAATAATGGTTAAAATTACACAAAATTAATATGAAAATATTTATTGACTTTTTAATGTTGTGTCATTTTCATCAGAGTATTTTGATAATTGCTCTACATTTATGTATTTGTGTAAACACACAGGCCTACAGTAAATTTATAGTGTTACATGTATTACTTAAAGCTGCAGTCCGTAACTTTTTTTGGTTAAAAATGATCCGAAATCAAAATTTGAGCAAGTGCATAACTAGCCAGTGTTCAAAATTATCGCCTTACTTTAGCCTGTTTCACAACGGTTAGCTTATAATAATGTTTTCTAATTTGAGTAGTACGGGTAGGTTTTCGCGGGAAATTCGAGCATGGCACTGCGTCATTACGTCACGTCTGTAAACATAAAGAAGTTGTCCCGGCTACTAGGCTATATTGCATGTGAGGATCCTGCAGGTGGCGGATCGTTTATAGCCTTTTCTCACAGCAGCTTGAATAATTAAATGTACCATTTTGATGGCGGATTGTAATCCAGAAAAGATTATGTGTTTATGAAACAACTATTAATAGTTTAGCCCTATATTGGAGAGAGAGAGAGAGAGAGAGAGAGCGAGAGAGAGAGAGAGAGAGAGAGAAATATGGGTTATCAGCACTGATCTGTATATAATGTTCTCTATTATAGATCAGTGGTTATCAGTCATCATCGCTTCAGTGGGATAAGAGCATAATGGACACAGTGCTCGGTCTTATATAACCTCGGTGCTGATAGAGCCGGACACCGGCGGCCTCGCGCATCGACACCGGTGACAGCAGCGGTGCCCTCGCAAGGCATCAAATTCATACATTATAACTGGGTCATTACAGAAAACGCATCTGTCCGATGTCTA
Organism: Sinocyclocheilus rhinocerous; assembly: GCF_001515625.1. Classification (NCBI taxonomy): domain Eukaryota; kingdom Metazoa; phylum Chordata; class Actinopteri; order Cypriniformes; family Cyprinidae; genus Sinocyclocheilus; species Sinocyclocheilus rhinocerous. Next base: position 543,603 of record NW_015634010.1, read on the forward strand.
TCTGAAGCCTCTGCATTTTCATTTTTAATTACAGCCCATATATGTATATTAATATTTAATAATATTTCTAAAATTATGCACTGTACATAGTGCGAGGGTTGAACTGGCGCTTGTATATTTTGCCTCTGACGCAATTCAAATATGGCAACGCGTTTGAGAGGAGAGGAGGGGCAGAAAATGGGGGCAAGAAAGTAATGCAATAACGTTACGGGAACCGCGACCAAACGTGCTATTAGCACGTCTAAATGTGTCGTCTAAAGTTATCCAGATAACATAACATGGACATTATCAGTGTTTCGCGGTGTTTAAATGTTCAACCGTCCGCACACTGCGGTGAAATGGTGCGTGTGTCCCGCCGTATTCACCGCCCACCAGCTCCCGCGGAAGCATGGCACGCCACACGGCATCTTTAAACAGACACATTCAGCATGTTTTCCCCGCAGTTTCACCGAAAACGACTTCCGCTTGGTGCGAGCAACTAATTGACGCGCTTTCTTTGATGCCAGGGGTGCTCATCGAAGAAAGACGGTTGAATTTAATCGAACTGCTCGTGCGCTGCTCTTTGTTTTCCGCGCGACTCTGCGTCAGTGGCTCGTGCGACTCCATGCTGTGCGCTCGAGACTGTAAACACATGCTGTCCGCGCAACAACTTCGCTCAAGAGCGTGGAGCCTAACAAAACACGCATTTGCGTGTTTATTTTCATCACGGGGCAATATAAGACACTTTTAAACAGTCCACCGGAATACTAAAATAAAATATCGATTTTTTTTTAAGCTCGCGTTTAAATGCGTCAATGACACCGCCTCCATCGCACATGCAATGAATCTTTTAACAGTAACACAGCTCTAATCGTTATATAAACGTTGAACTTCTTGAGTTAGTGAAGCAGAAGTTTAAAAACGTTGATGAGCGTGTGAAAATGCGGGTTTGTTTTGAAGCACACCCACCAACAGCCGAGTTAAGAGACCACACACAGTCAAGACGGACAGTTCTGTAGTACCACAAGTTCAAAACGAGAAGAAACGGCGAAACTGGTTTTCAATGCATGCATATAACACCAAGTATACATATAAATGAGAATGCATGTTCGCTATCATAGCTTTCACTATTATAGTTATCACCTAGGCTAGTTCAACCAGTCCACGAATGCAAATTGTTTAATTTAAAATGCAACCTTGACCATTTCTGTCAAAACACTCGTCTGAAACGCATTTTTGTTTACGTCTGTTCGGATAAGTGTAATAGAAATGTATTTCGGCTTCAAATTAATCAATTCTATTATCAAACACTTAACAGCGATCATCGGCAAAGGATGCGAGCGCCCTAAAATGTGATGCGCTGTATGGGCAGGAGCCTCCTCAAGTGTAAACTCTAAACTTATCGCACGCTTTTATACTGAAGCAAAAATGTAAAACAATTTCAACAAGCCTTAAAAGTGATCTTACTGCTACATTTCTAATGAATGCGACAGCTTTCACCCGGGCATCGCACTGTCACGCAACTTCTTTAGGGGGCCTTTCGAAAGGCACACACAAAAACTGTTAAGTTACTTTTAAGAAAAAGCCCTTTTTTCTTACCTCGACTTGGAGCAGTTAAAGTCAAATCACACAGCGAAATCCAAGAGTTACAGGCGTTACTCATTTAACAATGCGCCACTCGTTACTGTCTCACTTTCTGTCTGAGTATAGTAAAATGTTTACGCATGCGCCGAGCTCCATCCACCATTTTCTGAATTTCTTCAATCAATCTCATTTGCATACGTGGCTGACGTTTGACTGCGTCTGCATTCTATTGCCCATATAAGGAAGAGAAAATTACGCGGGAAACGTGGGCGGGTCCGGTTGCTAGGGCAGCAGGCAGTGCACTGCTATCCCGGTGGGCGGAGTTACGCTCTACTACTACGAGGACAGCAGATGTCGGAACAAACGCAGCACATCTTCCTCGCTCCGTGTCCGTCAGCCATGAGCACATGTCGGTAACTCCGTCTTCGGTACTTCATCATGGAAATAGTTCGAGAGAGCTGTTTTGGGGCTCTCTGTAGAATAAATTAAATAGGTTGAAAGAGCTAAACGACATTAGACCTTATAAATGTAACATTTTTAACCAAAATTTAGATCGGTTTCGGGACAAAATCGTTTAATTCCCTCAATCATATTTATAGGGAAAACTAGGAAATGTAATTTTTTTTTGTTTGTAGCTCCCTGTTTTTTCCCCCTCAAACTTTGATGTAATATTCCTATATTTGTTTGTTACAAATTAGAAGATTACATGTGTACTTAACTGTAAATTAGTGTCACATAAGTAGGCTATTAGTGCTTTTGTTTCACCACTAAACTGGATGGGTTATAATACTAATAGAAAACATGCACAATAGAACAATAGAAAACATTTTACATTTTGTGCATGAATTTATTGTGGTAGCCTAATCAACTTTACATTTTGTCTAAAATAACTGTTATGCCATCACGATCACTAACCCTAATTTCCTTTTTAGCTAGCCTACTATTTGTTATAATTATGTATTTTAAAAAAGGGGTCAAGGTATAGGTAACACTTTAATTCAAAACCAGCAAATTAAATGGGAAGCCATACAGTAACTGTAATTTAACATTAATTTAGAATCACAAATCAAATTATAATAGAGACATGTACTTTTACTTAACTTTTTGCCCTGTAAATGCTTTATATTTTTACAGCTTCTACTGTCATTGCAGGAGCTTGGTGCTTATACTTTCTCAGAGGAAAAAAAGGTACAAAATTGGTCACTGGGGTAGTACATTTTCAAAAGATACTAATACCATTTAGGTACTAATCAGTAGACTGTAGATAATATGTAATTTTAAGGTAGGCCTACTAAAATGCACTCTTTATGGGTAAATAAGGTACAAAAGTGTAGGCTACATTAAAAAAAAACATACTGCCCCAGTGACAGCTTTTGTACCTTTTTTTATGAATGAACAAGCTAATTTGTAACTGGTTAAACTGTCATGTTGCAACACTCCCATTTCTGAGAAATCTCAGGTTTCTACTATAAAAACACATAATTGATGCTGATGCCTATGAGACAGTGCAGAACATTTGTTTCACAGATGCCATCAGCACGTCCCTAAACTAAAAATAATGTTCCGTGAAGAATGACTCTTCATAGAGGAATGTTCTCTAGGACCTAAGCGCTGTCCTGGAATACCATTCATGCCTACCGCATCTTAAAATAATGTCCCGTCTGCACACACCGTTCACAAGATGACAAAAAATTCAGAGAGGACACAAATATAGATAGGGAGTAATTTTAATATGTTGCTTTACAAATATAAACATGGAGGATTCAACTCATTTTAGACAAGGAGCTTTTTATAACACAATGTTTGGAAGCTTTCATTACAGGAAAAAAAACAGATGGAATGAGGCAAGATCTAGAAGAGGAACAAATTCATTTACAGCAACAGTACTTCTCCCAGATCTAAAACATGTTGCATGCATCAGCACCGCAAACAAAGGGACAGTTCCTGTGGGTTCCTCATCCCTCCAGCGAGAGGATTCTCTGGGATTTCAGCAACTTTTGGGGTCTAAAACAATGTCGACTTTTACACAAGACGGACATTCCATACTATACAAAGCTTGAAAGCAGATTTACTCAAATAAATAAATGATCCAGTGTCAGCTTACTGCATAAATCACCCCAAGATAGCATCAATACAAAATCAACCAGTCACAAAAGCATCATCCTAAAATAAATACATACGAATGATCCGAGTCATTATAAAAAAGAAATGAATAAAATACACAGGTTGACGAGCTACCACACACAGCTCTTAGATTAAATGCTGAGAGTCTTACAAAAACAAAACTTAAGTAGCATTAAGTGATTCAAAGCTGTTATTCATCCTGTAACAACTGTGTTTATCTGTAAATTCTACTTTTCTCTCAGCAGGGTTTCCGTATTAAAACTGATGCATAAAAGAACAAACATCAAGGGTGATTTAAGGACAATAATTCTTCATTTCTAAGCAACGTGCAAGTACTGCAGTAATCAAACATGGATTTACAAAGTAATTGCTGCGTTTAGACCTTCAATTAGTGGTAAATACTAGGGTTTAAACTTGATATTTAAAGCACCCCCACAAGTAACTGTAAGAATTCAGATTTGAGAGATTTTAACTGTGACTATAAGTTTAATGGCTAAAAAGAACGTGAAAGAAGCTTATTGCTTTACGTTGATTTCCAGTGTTTCTTAAAAGTAAAAAAAAAAAAAATCAAACGTGATACTGAAGTATCTAAGAATGAAGTTAATACTCATTGGCAAAATAAACACATCTTCCCAAATGTTAATCTGATAAACCAGCCACACACACGCACATTACTATCACACATAAACACATCTTGTAACATACAACGATTCACATGTTGGAATGTCCTATTTCTCTGAAAATTCATTTGACAGGCTTTTAATCAGGAGAATGTTTCAAATTGACACCCTCAAGTTAGGACTATTCAAAATCAAGAATCTTTCTTTCAAACTGACAGCCAATCAGAACACTGATAGCATTGGTTTAAACACCCAGACATTGATTTACAGATAAAATTCAAGTCATTAGAAACACTTGATGTCTGAATTCCTCAAGTATAATCATTTTGCCTGTCAAATGATGGTTATTGAATGTGTTGGACATATAATCTTGTCAGTACTAAGGCTCCTCTGTATCATGACATACTTTTGCAAAAAACAGTGCTTTCTAAAGACGACACATGATCTGAAGCAGAAATGCTAGCGGATTTGACTCGCAGACAGATGTGTACGAAAATGACCACAGGTTTGAAAGCAAAAAATGTACGTCTTCTCAATAAAGCCGTCAACGCTTTCCGTTAGAAAGAGCACAACTCCAAATACTGCTACAAAACACACTTCTGAGTTCATTTGTGTGGAGGTGCAGGAGTCAAGTCATGTTGAGAGATGCTTTGATAAGTCCTCAGTCATTCCCTGGTCAGCGAACACACAAGGCAGAGTCACTTGTAGAGCCGCTTTGGCCCTGAGGGTGGCAGCATGGGGAGCAGTCTCAATTTGACCTCAGCATGTGGAGTTACAGCTCAATGCTTTTCGTTAGAGAGCTCTCCAGTGTGATGGGGAAGTCATGCAGCGTTTCCAGAACTGCGATGAGAGAGCTGACGGTGAGTTTGTCTCGCAGTAACGCATTCTCCTCATACATGCGTGTGATGACGGGGCATTCGGCCAATAGAGGGAGCCACTGCGGCAATAATCGGTCTCTGTGAGAGTGGGATACACGTGCAGACAACTCTTGAGTACATTTTGCTATTAAAAAACAAAATTAGTTTGCTTTTAAGAAGCATGTGTGTGCTCACCTCGCCCCGAGGCAAACTAGCAGCTGGAACTTGCCATCCTTGCCAATGTTGCGTGGCATATTGTTAATGGCGTTGACGTATCGACAGAAAGATTCACAATTCAGGCCTAGAGGCTCTGGTGTTTCTTGCAGGTCTCCAATCTGATCTGCATTCTCCACAAATGCTACTGCTTTCTCTGTACAACACACAGACATTATAAACTTATGTTTTAAGTAGGGCTGTGCAAAAAATCTAATGCGATTTTCATGCGCATCTCGTCAGTAAAGGCGCTCCTGTGATTAGTAGTAAATCTCCAGCACGTGCTTTCAGATGGAGTGGCATTTACTACACAGTGCCGTAGATCACTGACAAGCTACACGAAATTGCGTTCAAAATCGGCAATGAATCGCCTGTGATTTTGAACGCGATTTTGTGTAGCTTGTCAGTGAACTACGGCTCTGTGTAGTAAATGCCGCTCCATGTTAAGCAACATATTATTATATATTTTAAGCAGCATAACAATGATAATAAAAAATAATTGTTTTGTATCACATACAAAAACAATACTAAATGTTTAATTGTCATTTTGAAGTACTGTTGGAGGACATAAGTGTAAATTAATTATTAAAAATAGTTTACTTCAAATTTCAAAATATTTTATTCACAAAAGTCTTTAATGAGCCCTATATAATGAGGCTTTAAATGAGAAGTTATAAAGTTATACATTAAACATGATTAAACCGTTATTTAAGCCCCTCCAATATATACATATATATATAAACATAAACTGATAAAAAGTGATAGTAAAGACTTGTATTGTGAGGAAAGATTTCTATGCTGCTCTTTTTAACTTTTTACTCATCAAAGAATCCAAAGAAAAATATATCACCGGTTCCAAAAAAATATTAAGCAGCACAACTGTTTCCAACATTGATGATAAATCAGCATATTAGAATGGTTTCTGATAGATCTATATGAGTTTTTCTCTTTTAATCTAACAGGGAAACATTTAATAAGCTATGCTTACCATAGAAATCCCACACAAAGACATTTTTCTGGAAGATTCGAGCTGAGCGGAATCCATGATGGAAGAACTGCTCCAGTGCCCAAACAAGACCACCTTCTCCACACAGCAGGACCGTAAGACTGCCCCTCTGAAAGCGCAGACAAACCTTTAGATTAAAAAAAGGTTACAAGGATAACAAAAAGTGACAATATTCATAAGTGGGCATTGTCATACCTCTTTTTCTGGTTTGTGGAAATGCTTTATAATATTGTTAACTGCTTCACCGGTGGATTCCTGTATCTGTACGGTTGTTGGTTCTGAAGAGAGAAGGATTGCATTTAACACATTTATTAAAAAGATTTAACACCTAAACAAATGAATGTTACTTAACATTAATTATCATTATAAAAACAGCTTAGAATATACATTCACATTAGATGAAGACGATCATATCCAGCAGCCCAATAAAAGCTGATTTAAATACAAGGAGAGGGTCCCTTCATGGAGGTGACTATTTTGAGATCACATTACTAATATAACCCACATTATCAGATAAATTTGTTTAACAAAAATAACTTAACTGTTCCTGAATACCAATAGAGCATTTCTACAATGTCACTGATAACTAAAAACAACGACGTTTGTGCAATGCCACATTCTAACCACTAGGTGTCAGTATAAGTCCAAGATGACCGCCAGCACAACAAATCAAATTACTGAGCACCTTTGAAATTTAAGCTAAACTTACTGTTTCCACGTCCTGTAAGTGATGTGATGCTGATTCGTCGAATCTGGGAAGGTGATCGCTGAAGGGGCGGAGTCTTAGAACCTCGGCCTCCGTCGTCATCACTGCACGGAACTACAAACTCACCTATCAGAACTCGCTCAAGACTGCCATCATCCACACCCTTCCCCAGCCACCTGCCACACGGGAACCTGGAAAGGACGACGAGTAAATAACAAGAAAACCATAAAAAGAACAGGATAAACGGCAAGAGAATAAAGTAGGCTGTACTTGTATGTGTGGCCGGTGATCTCATTGCGGACCATGACACAATCCACCAGCCACTTGGCAAGCAAGCCAGAATTATCATGACCCAGCTGCACTGTTGTCAACTTCCCGAGGTTCTGACACTGTAAGACACACATACAGAACAGATAAAGGCAACGATGTCAGAGGCATTAAGAGGCTGTCTGAGAATAACTGAACAACAGGTGTGAGGGTGTGAGCAGCGGAAGGACAACAAGATAGTAAAAGTGTACATAGTAATCCCACGGCTCTAAAAACATCCCAGAATTGAAGTGTACAAATAGGGTCCAAAATTAACACCCTATAAGCTCCAAATACTAGTTAATGACCTGAGCCACCACAAATGTATATATATATTAGATAATTTTGGATCCTGTATACAATACATAATAATAACAGTTACTACAATTACTTTTACTACAGATGTTAATTTTTATGTTATTTTTAGATTTTCATGTTAATCTAGATGTTTTTTTTCCTCAAATATATGTTTGTCCAATTATAACTGGGTGTTGTACAAAATGTGGGATGCAAAAAAATCACAAGATTTAAAGCTAACCCAGGAACCCAAAGGAGAAAAAGAGGAGATCTCTCTAAGTACAGAAGTAGAAAAATGGAGCGATGGATGAATGGGGAGAGAGGGAGGTATACAATGGAGGGATGTGCACCTAACCTTGAAAGCGATGGAGATGTGCGTGTGAGGCCTAAAGGCAGACTGCGAGAGGACACAGAATGAGTTAGAACATGATGGGTGATTGACAGCAAGAAAAATGGCAGTGATTGGTTCTATGAGGAGGGATGTAAGAATAATATCTCCTTCATCAAAGTTATAGATTCATGGAAGTGCATAAATAAAGAGGCTTTGATCACTAACGCACGAATCACCATTTCAGTTTGAAAAAAAAAAAAAAGAAGAAATAATCTGGACAACGAGAATCATTTCAGTAGTGAGAGAATGCAAAATATTTTGAAAGACTACAGCAAAGAAAATTTCACAACAGTTATGTGAATCTCATTTTTTCCCACTCTATTCACCAAATTATATTTTGCTTAAAGAAAATTTGCATTTTATGATGATTTAGATATTACGTAAAAATATATGTAATTTAACAATTTTAATAATAATATTAATAATGTAATAAAATGTAGAGATTATATTTATATTCCTCAATTATTATCTTACTGCAAAATTTAAATAAAAATGGTTTAAATGGTCAACAATTTATACTTTACAGTAGTATTTGTACTGCCTTTAATTTTTCCTTTTTAAATTTGCATTGCCAATTGAAATAAAAGTCACAGTATTACAGTACATCGTATTTATTCCATTAAGCACAATATGTTTGGATGAATTATGGTAATGAGAAAAATTAAATTAAAATTTAAAAAAAATAATTAAAATATTACTATAAAATATAATGTGAAATGTGACATTGTTATCTTGAGATTTATATATTTTTTCCTTAGATATTTCGTTCAGCTATATTTCTGTCATTTCCATAAATAGTTTAGATCTAACAGATGTTCGAAAGACCTGCAAGCACACTCAATTCTGCAGATGGCAGGATGGATGATTTTTCAGTCCCACAGGAAAACAAGCTGTGTGCCACACTCAAAATAAACTGCTGTATCAGTTTCAGAGCAGAACAGCTGGAGTGTGAAGTCATGGCACTCACGTCAAACGTCATTTCCAGAACGTTCTTCGTGATCTGCAGGATGCCAGAGTCGCCCAGCTCGCCGGACACACACAGCCAAGGGTTGGACGTCGTCATTGCGTTACTAAGCTTCTTGATGGGAATGATAACGGCCCTGTATGGAATCACTTAGGGGGGAAAAAAAACATAAATTAGGCTGTAACTAAACAGCATTATACAAAAAGACAGAAAAATGAATTTATGCTATTCATCATCCTTGTTGTGCAGCATAAATCTGAGTTTTTCATGCCTTGGTCAATCAATCAATCAATCTGGCCCACAGCATCAAATCAATATCAAGTACCGGATATGCAATGAGATGCTGTTCCCTGCTGTTTTGTATGAGCGTTTGCATCACATATGTAACCAGATATTCAAGATTTGAGGGAACAAATGTAAAACTTTAACCCACATCAACTGACTATGTAGATACAGTCCCGAATTGCATATCTGTACATCTGTGTGTGTCTCTCTTTCTTTGGGACGTACTTATGGTGGTGAAGACGCTGGTAAAGCAGAAGTAGTCCACGGCATTCAGGCTCAGGAGATGAAAGAGAAACTGCTCTTTTTCCTCTTCGCAGCGCAAGAAGGCGTAACGCTTGTACAGCTTCCTGTGGGAACATTGCATACTTAATAACAGGTGCACTTACTTGAAACGGGTCAGCGTGCGTGTGCTTGTTTGCGTCACTCACAAATTCATGTGATGAGCATGTCTTTTGGTGTGTATGTGGGAGTCTGAAATGCCTGCAGGTGTGTGTGTGTGTGTGTGTGTGTGTGAGAGAGAGTGTAGATAGGAGTAGGGATGTGTGTTATGTATTGTACGTACTTGGTTAAGGCCTGGTTAGACAGCAGCTGTTTGAGATGCTGGGAAAGTAGTTTTTTCTCCAGGGACAGACGGATCCAGGCACGTGCTCGACCCACATCTGTTTTAATCTCTCCCATGTTCTGGATGTGTCTGAGAAGTCGAAAGAGAAAGGATGATGAAGACAGACAGAAAATCAAAAACAATAGTGTAATTCTCTGTATGTGGGTTGAAGAGGCCGCAAGCAACAGAACCTTGTGGGTGTAAATCAGTCTCTGTTTTAAAAACATCATCGTCAACTGAATTATTATACAACCAACAAAGTACGCACTACTGTATACAACATTTAACTGTCCTCAGGCAATAAACGCACCTCATATCCTGTATGAGTGATACACGTAATGCAGGAAGACCAACACTGGACTCTGGCTTCCGCTTTTCCTGGCCATTAGACACTGCAGAGCGAGAAACAGTTTCAGCACTTAAACAGAGACGTTTTTGAAGTTTTTTTGCTGTTAGCCTGTTATCATACTTGGCATGTAGAAGTGTTTGGCCTGAAACATAGTCTAAACATACTGTACACATGAACACAATCCCTTCTAAATACACAAACTCAATGTCAAAATGCAATTTGAAACTCAATTGCATTTTGAAATCACTATAGCAGTTGTGAACAGGAAAAATTTGCTTATTTCTATGAGAATCACCAAGCAATTTAAAGTTAGCTAAACGCTTCCCCAAAGCAAGGAAAAACAAAAGATTTGTCTAAAAAAAATGCATATTGTTTTTTGCGTACAAATATATTTACACTTCAATATGATTCAATAATGCTACATGTTAGCAATACCACTTGCAATCAGTATCAAGCATTCCAAGCATGACAACTACTTTATCAAATCCTACTTTAATCACTTTACATATGACAAATATATCACAAACAAGGTTTAGTGTTTTAGTTCAGCTAACTGTGCTAGAGGCGCCAAATGACAATTCATGTTTTGCGAGATGAACCTCAACTAAATGCAGCCCTACAGAAACTAACACCCCTGTAAGTCATTCTATAATTTGCACAGTGACTTGATTAGAGTCGTTTCGGGGTCTTATGAACTGAAGGGTTGTTTTTTTTACCTGGAGACTCTGACAGCTGTTCGTTTTTCTCTTCTCTCACCTGGTAGTGCAATAAATGAGACCACAGCGCAGACTTTCCCTATGAACCAGGATGACAGCACACAATGATTCCCAGCGTTAGGCTGTATGTGTTATAATGTGAAATGCATTTCCATTTGTTTGTGTCTCACCTGTTTGACCTGTAGACCGTGGCTCCATATTCTCTCCAGCAGGTCACACAGACTGGCTATGAGTGTGTTCTCCTCCAGGCCAGTGATGTTTGCTTCTCCATGGCCCAGTTCAACAGCCTCTCTGCCCATTTTCTCCACCAACATACGCTTGGTCTGAACATCCATTGATTGACATCATTAAAAACTACATTCCAACCTTTTCAACACTGACTGAGTCTAAAGTCTTTAATGCAGCAGACAAGTGGGTCAGACTAGTAATTATGCTTGTACTAAGACCCGGGTTCCCACACTTCTTGACCAATGCATTTCTATGACTTTTACATGACCTGTCCAGTGGTTCATGATTACTAGATAAGGATATTAAAATTCATTACACAGAAATTGCTGGGGCAGATTTCCATTTGTTCCATTCAATTAATAAACGCATGCAATTATACTTATTAATTTACAACTGTCTCCAGTGAGACTCTCAGCAGACAGACTGATATTATGACAGTGGCTTGCATTAAATTCTACTCTACAAAGAATAATGCCTAATCCGAGTATTTTTCATGCCTTGGCAAATAACCAATAAATGTCCAATATTATGATTTTATAATGATTGTGTCATTGTTTTTTTGTCATTTAAAATATATACATATATATATATATATATATTAATGCTAGTAAATTTAGGCATCACAATATTATAACTTACAGTATCAAAAATAGATATTCATTTGAAGATTTGCTAAATATGAAGGATTAGGGCTACACAATTAATAAAATTTCTAATCGCGATTACAATTATGGATGCCACAATTATGTAATGTTAAGAATGTTTTCAGCTTGTTTATTTTCATATAAAAATACGGCATGCAGTTGCATCAAACAATGGTATAAACATTATTCAATATAAATTGTGATCATAGTAATTAATAATCCCAATTACAATTTCAAGGGAATAATCGACAATTGTGATTTTTGTCATAATCGTGCATATAGCCTATTACTCCCATAACATCATAAGCTTTATGGGTTTTTATGTGCCGTGAGAAAATGCTTACAAATCCTTTCATTGCCAACGGCTCATTGCGATACATCTGTGCGGCCAAAACAGACATATTCATAGATTTAATTCGTGGAATTTTCCCTCCCATCTCACCTCGAGCTCTTTGACAGCGAAATCCCACTTTGTGCTCGTAGCCCTATGAAGGATTTAAAAACACTGTTAAATTTAGTGTTTTTAAAGAATAATTTTAAGAGATCTTTAAGAGATCACAGCAAATGTAACCGAATATGAAAAGACATGAAATTAGCATATGTAATTAGATAGCCAATATCATCAATGCCAATAAGTTTCAATAAAAAAAAAAAACTCCAATATCAGTTGATAAGCAATATTCTTAATTTCCAGGTTTTCCATGCCAGTGGGAATCTTGTTAAAACACACACACACACACACTTACAAATACATTCATATGTGCATATTAAACTCATCCTGACCTTCATTTTGCATTCTTTCAGTAAACCCTCCACAAACTTCCAGTTGGTCTGAGCGATGACCGCAGGGGACAGGTCTGATAGTTTGGGCTGTCTCAGTTTCTTCCCCAGGTTACGGGCCTCCTGCACGTACTTCTATACAAAGAGATCAGGACACAGACATTTAAGAAACCAAACACATTTCAAAAGGTTTAAATAGTTTGCTTGTTTTTACTGTGTATTAATACATGTTATTTACAGAAAAGCAAGATATATTATGCTGCAACAGGGGGTTTATTACAAAGCAGAGGATTTATTTTATTTTTTATTTTTTGTGGGGTCCTGTGGGGTTTATGATTGCTGAGTGACTGGGTCGGTAAGCACTCACTACTGAAACTCCCCTTTATAAAAGAGCGTGTGGGAACATCCAGGGGCAGGATTGTGTGCACGGCAGAGTTCAAAGGTCACTTTGTGTCTGAGGGGAGGGGCTTCGAGGAATTCTGACATCTGGGAGGAGTTTGTTAAGGGTATGTTAGGAATGTTTTAAGTCGGTCATATTATGGCAGGCCTCCACATACCAGACAGCAGGCTGAGAAGGACTTTTTAGGCGGTTTAATAGGTGGGGGTGGCGCCTTATCCCACTCCCAGAAAGCCATAGAGTTCTGCAGGAGCAAACACCCCTCCACCTGCCGTGAGGTGGTACGGCCCACACAGCATACAAACACACACAGAAACGATGGAGAAACAATAGAAAAGGAAAGGAAAGAAAAAAGCAGCATGCACATGAATGTGAGGCAGTCAGACAAGAAAAGGAAAGCGAGAAGACACTTGAAAAAGAAAATGCAAGCTCAGAAGTAAAATAAAACGGAGACAAATGAAGAAATGAGAACAGGCAGATTCACAAAAAGCCCAAGAGGCCTTTGCATTAAGCATGATTCATCAGGAACCATTTACAAGTCAAATTTCAAGTAAATCACTTACAGCACTAAAGGCCATTTATGTGATTCAGACATCAGGAAACTGTGATTTATGAAGAATTACTGTTCATTATCATATTTGTAAGAGTGCACTGAAAAATGATGTAAAACGTCATATTCTTGAATAAATCATTCTTTTGAGTCAGATCTTGAAAATTAATCAACTGATTTGATTTACAAAACGTTATTTTAGTTTTGTTATTTATGTACCATTATTGTATTTATTAATATTTTGAATTACTTTTCAGTTTTATATTTTCAGATTTAATTTTCAATTTCAGTTTATGTTTTAGAATTTTTTTATTTGCTTTGGTCATTGTTATTAATTTATAAAACAAATATTTCAATTGATCTTTAATTTGTTTTTATTTCAACTTCAGTAATTTTAGTAATTCAACTTAAAAATCAGAAATGTTGCCAACTACATAAAGAATAAATCAGTTTAAGCCTTTTAAAGCTTCATTTTTTTCCATCTAATATTTATATTTTATTTTAGCTTTATTTCAATTGCTGAAAACATTTTTTTCAGTTCTAAATCATTTTTTTTATATTTTAGTTAAGAATATAAACATTGAGCCTGTTCCTCAAACAAAACCATCACAAATTACAGCATTTGTTACATTTACGGTATTTTTTGCTCAGTTTTTGAAGCTCTTTTCCCATTTATTGTAATTGCATGGAAAAGAGCAACATCATCTTTTGTGTTCCATGGAAGAATGTAAGTCTCATGGGTTTCAAACAACATGAGGGTGTGTAAATGAAACAGAATTATCATTTTTGGATAAACTACCTTTTATTTACTTTGTGATCTGCCAACAATCAGCTTTATCTACCATCTGACAAATAAGGCCCTATGAAAGCACCAGTATAAAAGAGATGGAGTAAGTAAAAACGATGGAAGGAATTGCATACAAAAGTCTGTGCTAATCAAGGTCTGCACACAGAACAAGGGCTGCGTTTACACTGGCACAAAAAAAATCCGATCTTTCGCTCACATCTGACACAGATCGGAATTTGTTGCACACGTGTAAACACAAAAACCCGCACGAGATCCGATTTTTTTGCATCCGATCTGAACCACTTCCAAATGTGGATTTTAATCGGATACACATCTGATATCTGGACATCCGACCTACGTCTTAAACACACATATCCGATTCTCCACAGAACTCCCAATGCGAGGGCGACACGTTTGCTCATAAAGATTTTTAATGCCGGCGTGCTGTATGCGCTCGCATTTTATTGAGATGGAAACTTTTTATAGGTAAGAAATTGCACATTCAGGAGCTGGTTTTCAACCCCCGCACCGTGAATTTTGAAAATACAACAGCTAAAAGCTACATATATTTCTCAGCAATGAGGTGATAACTTAGCAGTTTTTGTAATTAAACCGACAAGCTACCGACAAGCTTGTTTGCAATGCTTCACAACCGCTCGCTCGCACGTAGGTGCATGCGTGAATTAGTTCGTTCTCTCTCTCTCTCTCCTTAATTAATTCGAATTCATTTCAATAAATATCATCTTTATTTCACTAAAGAATTCTACCTCTAACGAGCTGTAGATAAAATAGTCTAACAAATTCAAATTACCGTTATTTTCCGGTCTTTATCCGTTCATTCAGATTTTGTGCTGCAAAACATCCATGACAGCCGTTGTCCATGCTGGCAAATAATAATGGCCATTCGACGTGAATTATATAAATAATTTTAAAACACAGCCATTTAAAACCCGAGGGTCTACCATGTGCATAGTAAAGCGATCACTGCAGACAATCCTTTTGGGTGGGAATTAATGTAAACACAGATATCGGATACCAGTCGTGTCTAAAGTGAATGTAAACAGACGTGCCAAAAAATCGGATATGGTCAAAAGATCGGATCTGTGCATTAAGACTTGCAGTGTAAACGCAGCCAAGATTAAAAGAAAAGAGAATGGAGGAGAGAAGCTGAAGAGGAACAAATGCTGCAGTCTCACCTCTTTGAGGTCATTGTCCAGCACAAGATGGTCATTCTGCTGTCTGTGACAGTCCACTCTGCGCTGAGTCGAGCATATGCGATTGGACCACCTGATCACAGAGGGTTTCCATTATTAGATCTTCCCACACACACACACACACACATACAAGCTTTGAAGAGTTTACTTAAGTGTTTTATTTCTTGTCACAAAGTAAATGAAAATAAATAAATGTTTTATTATTGAATATTGAAGTGCAACTAAAAACAGATGCATTTCAGCATCTCTTGTCTTTTAAAACTACTACTGACACTGAAGTGTTACATGCCCCACACTGATTGCTCAATCTCTCATAACTGTGTCATGTGCCATAAAGAGGACTCACTTGTTGTTGGTGGGCCCTGAGGCGAGCACATCAGCCTGCAATTTGGGGAAGAATCCCTGCTGGTATTTTCCTTGGCCAATCTTCATATCCAGCAGGTGAGGATGGATGGCTGTGTGGTCGATCTTTCTCAGCCGCTGCTCTATGGCCTGGGCTGGAAAGGAGAATCACAGCTCGAGTGAGAGGGGTTAGGCACTGTGTCGTGACTGCTCGAGGCTAGACTTCCACAACAGTAAAATAAAAGTAGTTGAAAATAAACTGTAAGGTATGAGCAAATCTGCTCTTAATTAGATGCACAATTATTTTACAAATAATGTGCTTCAATCATGAAATCTGAGCAGAGTGACTTGTATTTGAAAATAAAATAAATATTCAAAAATTCCAAATAATAAAAAATAAGATGTATAAAAATAAGAAATAACAATAATAAACCAAGTATAATAAATAATTAATAAATATTATTATAAGTATTTTGATATTGTTATACTTACATTATAATATAAGCATAATAAACAATAAGTACTATTTTATTAAGAATAAGAAATTATTTATTATTGTTGTTGTTGTTGTTATGGTTATTGAATAGTTTTTATAAATTAATATAATAATAATTTTACACTTGAGCTTCAATAATCAAATGAGCAGTGACTTTAAAAAAATAACCTAAATAAACAATTAGAATTATAAATAATAAAGCAAGTATAAGTGTTATTGTATATTGCAGTTTTTATAAATAATAATTTTACACATGAACTTTAAAAATTAACTATGAGCAGGGACTTTAAAAATAACAATAATAATAATAATATAATGTAAATAATATAAAATAAATAATTAATAATAATTGTATTACTGTAGAACAATAATTATAATTATTTTATCTTATTATATTATTAATTAAAAAACAATGCTATAACAATAATAATAATATATTATTATTATTATTATTTATTAGCCTGACAGGAAAAATGAAGTGGCTACAGTAGTTGTACAGTGCATTAGAATGAGAAAGCTTCATTGATTCTTTTCCAGAAATTGGAATAAATTCAAACTTTGTTTTCATGCTAACATAGTCATTTACTGCCTAGCATTTTAACTGTGCAACAAATATAACAATCAAATGTTATCACTTCCATAGTGCATTTTGTTTTCAAAAATGTTGGGCAACTCATATAAGGCATCTGTGGGCAGTGTGCCATTTCAGAAGCACATTTTTTAAGCCAGCAGCATCCATCTCTTAATAGTGACCTTCAGTGTGACAAGAGGTTATTGACCTAACAATGGTACTGAGGGCTTAGCGAGCAGACGCACACTCAACAATATTCAGCACACATACACACACAGGCTTCCCAAGATAGCACAATACAGCGCCAGGCACCCGTTCTTTTCTTTTCAGCATTTGGCAGCCTTTCAAAAGCGATCCATTCATATGACTCATTTGAGGACACTCTTCAGTTCTTTCATTCTGTGCTCCTCTCCTCATTTTTCAACCACTTCTGCTGTTTCTCTTCCCCCCCGTCTCCTCGGCCCCTCAGCCGCCCTCTTGAACTGTCACTCTCTATAATCATCTGGGCACATAATCAGCAGCATTTTTTTTTCCTACAGGCTTCATTAAAATTTAAACACACAATTTGTAGTGACAGAGCAATGACTGGGGAATAACCATCGGTTCAGAAAAAGAATGATGAAAGGTGCTCTGCTGAGGACGTGATTGCACAAAACTCAGTAAGGCATTAAATGAGAAGACTTTTTCAATGCAGCAAAACTCAAAGATTTCCGAATCCGTTTATAGAGACAAAAAACACTAAAAACAACATAAACCACCCAACAGTAAAAAAACATTTCAAAGACCTCAATTTAATCAACATAAAATGGTACCGCACTCCTTTTAACCCATGTAATGTGACATACACCACCATTCAAAAGTTTTTTTTTTGAAGGAAATTAATCCTTTTATTTTAACGAAGATGCATTAAATTGATCAAAAGTGACAGTATAGACATTTATAATGTTACAAAAGATTTCCATTTCAAA
Source organism: Sinocyclocheilus rhinocerous (assembly GCF_001515625.1). Classification (NCBI taxonomy): domain Eukaryota; kingdom Metazoa; phylum Chordata; class Actinopteri; order Cypriniformes; family Cyprinidae; genus Sinocyclocheilus; species Sinocyclocheilus rhinocerous. The sequence continues at coordinate 561,578 of NW_015634010.1, forward strand.
TAAATGCTGTTTTTCCCCCCAGTTTTCTACATTGAAAATAATAATTAATATTTCTTGTGCACCAAATCAGCATATTAGAATGATTTCTGAAGGATCATGTGACACTGAAAACAGGAGTAACGGCATCACAGGAATAAATTACATTTTAAAATAACTTTTCTATTTTAATTTGTAATAATATTCCACAATATTACTATTTTTACTGAATTCTTGATCAAATAAATACAGCTGTGGTGAAATTTCTTTCAAAAACGAACAAACAAAAAAAAATCTTACTGACCTCAAACTTTAGAACAGAAGTGTGTATTCAAGTGAAATAAGATATTCAACAGAGAAAAACAAACCGAAGTGTATGGTTGGACTTGATTTTATCCTATGGGAAATTGATGACATTGTGAAGTCATCCATACCTTACCACTCCATACAAAAAGTTTCTTTGGAATGACATTTTGAACAAATTCAGAAAGTAAATAGTGTAAATTTTGATGTCATGTTACTTAAAAGGTGAAGAGTGTAATTTCTGGGGCAACTTTTTTCCACTTTTGCTCTATTGAGCAATGTTTTGAAAGTAGCACAGAGTGGTAAAATCAAACTTTAAATGGCTTAAACTATTGACTTAAACACTCTGCACATTTGACTTAAAATATATTATGAGAAATAAATCTCAATGATTCTTACCTGATTCTTTGAGAAAAGTGCATTTCTGGTAAACAGATGAGCGCAAGCTGGGTGCGCGAACATTGTAGAGACGGGCCTTCTCAATGCGTCCGTCAAACACTCGCAGGATGGGTTCTTTCTCCTCCCACTGAGACATGATCTTGTTGTCGATGAAGGTGGCAAACATTTGTGATTCGATGAAATGCGACAGGAAGGGCAAGTACGGTTCCGGCTGATCAGAAAGGAATGAGGCCTGAAGAGAAATCAAATGAAAGAACTCAGAAATGGATGTACCTTCTGAAACTTTTGATGAAAACTTTGGTACAAGAATAGGATTTGTTTTGCTAATATTTTGTGCATCTTAAAGTGTGTAACATATCAGTTACCTTGTCAAAGTTGTGCATTTGCTCTCTATTGGTCAGCCAGGACTCCAAATCTGGAGAGTTCTGAATCACAAACGACTCGTAGTCTGCAAACATTGTAGCAAAGCGCGCAGCAAACACCTCCCTCAGCTGCACGTTCAGTTTAGCGTTCCTCAGCTCCTCTTCCTCAGCAGGAGACCTTCCTCCCACACCCTCCTCCCCTGCTGCCAATGCCTCCAAACGGGCCACTTTCACCCCTGTCCTTTTGGCCAAAGCCTGCAGACGCTCCAGAGTCGGGTTGCCCTGAAGAAGTTCCAGCATGTCCAGCGCCTCTCCACCGAGGTTTCCGTTCCTCCTGTCATCCACTAACTCACTCAGGGATGTGCTCTTCAGCTCCTTCTCCAGCGTGGAGGTCTGCATGCTGACAGCTGGTTCAGGGGAGGTGTTGCCCCCCTCAGGAGACAGACCAAAACTTAGCAATACCTCACTGAGTTCCTGGATGAATTCGGTCTTGTTGGGGAACTGAGGGAATTCTTCAGGCAGCTCGATGCACTGGTTGTCAATGTCAACAAAACACAGGTTCGCCTGAGGAGAGAAAGGCGCCATGCAAATTAACTTTTACGCTTCAAGCCGCACATTTCAATCTGAAAAGGTAAGAGTTCAAGTTGTTTTATTAAATGTCATCAGGCAGATTTTTGTGTAATTATACTTTAACCTGTAGTATAACTCAACAATAACCAATAATGCTGTGACAAAGGAAATTGATGTTTGTGTGTGTGTGTGTATGGGTCAATGACAAACAAGAGTGTTTTGAAGTAAAATGTGTGGCCAAACAATGAGTGGCATTGCGTGTATTTTGGTTTTAAAAGCATAAAATTTGTATCTCGGTTAAAAAAAAAAAAAATGTATCCAAAATAATAGCCTAGCTAAATAATCGCTACATTAACATGTAGATTACATTATAAGCCAACTTCATTCTGATGTGCCAAACAAAGCACATGTCCAAAACACAAATCTCACAGTATTCAAACACACACGCACTGACCCAAAGCTGCAATAGCATATCATCAGCTGTACTGACCTAATAACCAAACCAAATATCTGGAATTAGAGAAAATCAATCCTGTGTATCATCAGAAATCTCACTGTGTGACACATTGCTGTTCAGTCACATGCAGTGCAGCTCATGCAGTGAAAATGCCCTCAAGAGAGAGTGTGTGAGCGTGACCTGGTTGCTGTAAAAATAAATCAGTCAAGCAGAACTGTCCGTTCTGTCAGGCCACAATGCTGACAGCCTGTCAGAAAGAAGCATTTAGGCCCAGCATGCATGTGTTTGACCAAGCTAAATAAAAATGACATCTTTTTTCCTATTAATTAACAATTTGGGTTCGTTTTTATAAATGTCTTCATCTCATATGAGTGTATATCATTTTTAAATGTGTGTCAGATTTCTTTATATGTAGTTTTTTTAATGTCTACTTTTGCGCTGCTACAAAAACGTGAGCGTGCGCATACAGGTTTGTGCACATGTACGTTTGTTTGTGTTATACTGCATACACGCATCCAACACTCATTTAATACTGTTCCCGGTCAGAAGAATCCTGATCTGAAATGGGCAAAGACAATGGACAGGAGCTGAAGCATAATAATTTTACTAAAATTAAACTGAAAAATCTAATGGTTTTCACAAATATATTAAGAAGCACAACTCTTTTCAACATTGAAAACAACAAATGTTTCTTGAGCAGCAAATCAGCATATCAGAATGATTTCTGAAGGATCATGTGACACTGAAGACTGGAGTAATGATGCTGAAAATTCAGCTTTGTCCTCTCACAGGAATAAATAACATTTAAAAATATTTTAAATGTTAGTTTAAATGGTCATAATACAGTATTTACCAATATTACTGTTTTTTTTTTTACTGTATGTTTGATCAAATAAATGCAGCCTTTGTGAACATATGAGACTTTTTCAAAAATATTTTTGAATCTTACGGACCCCAAACTTTTAAACATTAGTTTATATACACAAACAGCAAACAGAAACACAAAAATGAATGCAGTAAAAAGGAAACCCATGCTGCTTTTCCAAAATGAGCCATCTCCTCTCTTGTTCCCCTTCGGTCTCGCTCTCGTTGTCATTAGTCTTTTTTTCTGGGTCAGAGTGACTTCAAAGAGAATGCATAGCAGGGAAACTGAATGTTGTTACGGAAAATGGGATTTAGGGATGAGGATGTAGGGTAGCCTTGCAGCATCCAGACGGACAAACCATGAATAATTAACCTCTGCTAAGAATTCTGATACAGCACGACACAAAGAAACGAAGGCTCTGAAGCTAATGATACAAGTCGAACATGGAAGCACTGTATTCCTGTATCCCTCGAAGAAATAAGAGGGAAACAAGGACTGCAAAAGAAGAGCCTCATACTGGTTAGGCTATTTTCAGTGAAGGCCTCTGGTGCTTTTTAAAGGCATTGAGGGTGTTCTCATATGCAAATCACCCATCGTCACAAACCAATCTGGCTCCAAATTTATAAAGGCTATCTCAGGGATTTCTAAGTGGCTGTGATAAAATGTGTGAATGTGCAGGTCTGTGCAGATTACCTCTTGAGGCAGCTCTAGCTTGGAGCGGTCCGTGCCCTCTTTGGACTGCAGGCCCATGAGATACGGCACAGGAGCGTCCAGGAAGTGCAGAAGAGAAGCGGGAAGGATGGGCACATACACATGCTGCCACTGGAACGGGAACAGCAATGTTGTGATTCCCTCCGCAACCACCATGAGCCTCTGGTAATCTAAACGTACACAGACAAAAGAAAAAAAATATCAACAACTTCAACTGACAAAATAAATTAAAATAAGAAATCATTATACGAGTTTGTTGAAATGAGGCTGTAAAATTCTATTTTTGCCACTAGCAAGTGAATTATTTAAATAAAATTTACCTTAAATGTCTTAACATCCATTAAACTGCATTTAGTATTATGGAAAAATAACAGTAAAAAGTAAATAATAAATGTTAAATCATATTTCTTTTTAAAGCTACTTTTTGTAATGTCTATTTGAAGCTTTTCTCATGTAACATAATAATGGCTTTTGGGGGTAATTTCTCTGACAAATATGATGTGTGATTAATTAGATTAATTAATCACCACATTGTGTAATTAATTAGATTAAATTTTGTATAAATACAGCCCTATAGCCCTAATATAAATATATAATTTTTTGTCAATATAAAAGTTAATTACAGTGCCTCTGCCCAGTCTTTGAATGCTCTGGAGTGGGTTTTCATTAAGGCTAACTCAATATTTTGGTGCATTGAGCTTATCTTCTACTCTGACAAGTCCCTCGGTCCCTGCCGCTGAAAAACAGCCCCACAGGATGAGGCTGCTACCAGCACACTTTACTTTTGGGGTGGTACTTCAGGTGATGAGCAGTGCCTGGTTTCCTTCAAACATGATGCTTGGAATTGAGGTTCATCAGACCAGAGACTTTCTCAGAGTCCGAGAGTCCTTTAGGTGTTTTTATGCAACATCCAAGTGTGTTTTCATGTGTCTTCACGGAGGAGAAGATTGAGTCTGGCCACTCCGACATAAAGCCCAGATCGGTGGAGTGTTGCAGTGATATTTGTCCTTCTCTAGATTTCTCCCATCTGCATATATGATCATGGAGCTCAACTAGAGTGACCATCATGGTCTTGGTCACCACTCTAACCAAGACCCTTTGCTCTGATATGCATTATCAGCTGATAGACCTTTTATTAAGATGTGTGTGCCTTTCCAAATCATACCCATTCAATTGAATTTGCCACAGGTTAACTTCACTCGAAGTGTAGTAACATCTACAAGCAATTTGAATGCTCCTGAGCTAAATTTCAACTGTCCCAGATAAGGGTATGAATACTTATGCAATGGAATCATTTAAGTTTTTTATTTTTAATAAATTTGCAAAGATGTTAAAAACCTGTTTTTTGCTTTACCATTATGGTGTATGGAGTGTAGATTGATGTGGGGAAAAAGTAATTTAAAGCAGTTTAGCATAAGGCAGCAACTTAACAAAATGTAAAAAAAATGAAGGGGTATGAATATTTTCGCAAGGCACTGTATCTAGTTGTTTTTCCCTAATATGCTTGCAAACAGAAATGAAACACATCAGTGAAGATCGTAACTATGAGTTATGTTGAAACCTGTTTTTATGAACCAAAGTCATTTCAACTTGCATTTGGCACTTGACAATGGTTCAATTTGGATCCTGGGATCCAAGTTAAATTAGATGAAAGGCAACTTATCACGTAATACTGTACGGTGGACTTACTAAAACAGGGCAATGTGATTATTAATAGATGTTTCTCATAAAAATCTCATCATTTGTTTATATGGAGAACAGTCAGAGGAATTCATTAGCATGTGTATCAGCTTGTGTTTGCTGAAAAGCATATGTGCTGCAGCAGGGTAATGTAATATTCATTAGGCTCCTCCACATTCACTCAGTCTCCACATCAAAGCCCCGGCAAAGATGCACTTCCCAGCATCAGAACTCAAATTTAAATGCTTAAATAAGAGATGAACTGATCTGCATACAGTCAAGACTTAAGTCATCAGGGGTGCAAATTCAAACACAAATAGCCTGTAAGCTTGATATAAAAGTAGGGATTGTCAATCGGTTAATATATTTAAAACCGTATTTCATTAATTAAACCACAAAATTATTGTGGCATTAAGACATTTAATCATTAGATAATAAGACATTACAAGTCCAAAAAGTCTATATATTATTTGGAAACACTACATTACTGTAATAAATAAATATATATTTATTTCTAAACATATTTTGTATTTATTTTATCATTTAATAATTGTAACAAATAATAAAATAAAATAAAACAAAACAAAAACAAACCGAATAAAAAAAACAAAAGCAAAACAAACAAAAGCTAAAGCAAACACACCCAAGCGAAACCAAATGAATAACAAAACAAACTAAACTAAACAACCAAACAAAAGACATTAAAGCGAAATCAAACGAAACCAAACAAAGCCAAGCAAAACAGGCAAAACCAAAGGAAAGCAAACAAAACAAAGCGTGACCAAACAAGTATGAACAAAACAAACGAAAGCAAACAAAACCAAAATGAAACAAAACTAAATGAAAGCCAGAAAAAGTGGATGAATAGGACTAGGCAGGCACAAACAAACAAGATCAAACAAAATGGAAAAACGAAAAAAAAAAACATTTTCTAAGCTAAAATTCTAGGTTTCTTACCCTGTGAGTAGAGGAGGATCTGCATCTCTAGTAAGACACAAGTAAAAATCTGCACCAGATTTTCCACTCCCAACAACTGGAAGGCCTCACTCAGTGGGAAATCAGCCAACGGCAGCTCCCCGACACCAGGCCTCTGGCTCAGGATAGGTTCATACACTCCGTGGAACTTTAAAGAGCGTCCGGGTGGTGGCAAAGGTACTTCATAGAGGATGTTGTAGATATAGCTTTCCAAAGGAAGTGGGGGCGGCTGATGGGAGATGACAGCACGGTGTACTTGGGACAGGAAACCTTTACAGGCGTGCATGAAGGGCATGGGCGTGATTAGACACATAGCTTTGGACACATACAGAGTGTCGCGAACAGAGTCGTAGCCTTCGCCAGAGCAGCCACAGCTCGTGTGGCCCCCTTGTGAGGAGGAAGTTGAGGAGGGAGACTCAACTTCACCAAGGCTGCTGGCTAAAGAGTCCATACTAGAGGAGGATGAGGACGATGATGACGATGATGAAGGGCAGTTGTGGGCAGATTCGTTATGCTCCGCTTGGTGCATCTGGTGTAGCGTCTGCATGGCGGAGCAGATCTGAGGGCTGGTCACCTCCTCGTAGAAGGTGTGAACGAAACCATAAGTGCGAGATCCGTCTTCTCTCGTGATGAGGAAAGAGTGGAACTGTGGGGTGTGACTGTCACGCTGTGTTCGGAATGACAGACCTTTGGGCATGCAGAGCTGTAGAGAAAGAAAGAGAAAATGACTTATTGCTTCAGTAACTACACATTTCTTAATGCTGCCTTCATTGTGCAATTTGATATATGCAGGGTGTCTACTGTTTACATTTCCAGCAACAATATAAAATGAAGTGAACCGTAGCACTCCACTGAGAAAAAAAAAATTTCTGATGAACACAGGAAAAGTACCAAACAGTACCATGTTTTTTTTTTTCCTAGACTTATTTATGTTTGTTTGCTGTGTATTGTTATATATGATCTCCAACATTAGCTCCAGCTATTAAATAAAATCAATCAATCTAAACTAAAATAAATACAAGTTTATGAGCTTATGAACTGGAGTAATTATTATTGTTATTATTATTATTATTATTTTATTTGAAGAGGTTTTTGGCGCCAGAAGAAAGACAGCCAATCACATTATATGCTCTGGGTGATGGCTTTTCCTCTTACTCTGCATTACTTTAATGAAAGTACAGTGAGAAATGGCACGTTATAAGTTGGCTGTTCAATGTTAAAAACATGCGGTTCATTCCTCAAGATTTTACACACATTTAGATGGGGGAAACATTTCAGTCACCCTCTATATCAGCGGTTCTCAATTCCAGTCCTCGCGTACCCCCACTCTGCATGTTTTGCATGTCTCTCTTTGTTAACACACCTGATTCAGATCATCATCTCGTTAGAAGTGAGCTCCGTGCATGAACTGTGTTCCGATTGACACAGTGTCCATTGCTCCCTACTCCCTGAGCAGGAGAAATCAGTTAAAGTTTACTTCACTTCGGAATATTCATTTACAGATTTGCGCTACGCTGCTGCCTACAGCGTCTTCACACACATACGAAACTTACTAGAGAAGCGTGAAGTGGGACATAATATACCTCTGTAAATAAATACAATTTAAATTCACGTCTCGCACACTTAAATGCCCTTTGTCTGGAACATATACGCTCCCTTCAAACTGGAATCATGGCGGAATATCCGGTAATGTCCACTTCGCAGGGCACTTACAGTCAAATATAACAAACGTCTGAAGCAATAAGAGAAACATACAAAATGTGCAGAGCGGGGGTACGCGAGGACTGGAATTGAGAACCGCTGCTCTATATCATATGTGGCAGTATGATTTGAACTCCAAAGAGCATTTGACCTGACTACATTGATTTAAACTGGATGGCTTAACCCTCTACCGCATGGTGTGGCCATATGGCAACATGGTCTTTGTGTTCATTTCCTTGCCACTGTCTCTTTAAGAGAACATTCTCGTTTTTTTTGTTGGAAAGAGAAGACCTTAGTTTAGCCAATGATGTGCTTTGGGTAAGTCACATGACATGCAGTTTTTTTCTGTGGCGAGATTTCTGACAGACTGCCCTCTCTTGTCGGTAGTAGCTGAAAGCAAACTAAAACGTCAGTAACAAACAAGGACCAGAATTGAAAGCCGTTGGCAACACTGACTCTTCGCCGTCTCCTCTTGCTGCCTGTCTCACACCTGAAGCGCGCGCACACGCCGCATCTCGCACAGCGTATCTTCAGTTCTGCCGCACACGTGCAAAGCGCGCGCACGCAGAGAGACGGGTTTCAGACGGCGCGCGAACACCGAGTTGCTTCGTCTTTCGCATCTCCTCATGTTTAAACAGACACATACACACAGAATTATGTCAATAGTACCCGTCTCGACGATCATTCTCGTAAACGCAGTCGGTTATGTTTTAAATGAATGTAAACAGCTGAGAAAGAAATTAAACATTTTAAAATATAATTGAAATTGATTTTACACACTTTAAGCAATATCGTATCGCATATCGCATATCGCATTTTTCTTCAATATCGCACAGCCCTAATGCAAAGATTCAAAGATGCACACACACAACTGATATATGCAAAATATGCACAAGAGCAAGAGAGTACAGCCTATTTCAAACAGATTTACTAAACAGAAAGTGTCTGCATGCATGCAACTTGCATTTTTTCAAACTATAGGTGAGCATTTCACTTTATTATTTACTACATAAAAGATTATAATTGCAAAATATTGTGTTGATAAATAGGTTTACAGTACATTTTCAGCACGTTTCCTAGACTACACAAGGCAAAAATTGGACGCTTTTGCACCTATGTTTCCGTTTCGCTCTTATTTACGCAGCACCGTGCTGCTTGCACATGCATTATGAGTTAACATGGTCACCGAAATAAAGTGTCATTCGTGCGCCGTCTGAAATAGTCGAGAACTGAAAAGACAGAGAAATGGAGGGAGGGAGAGAGAGAGAAAGGACAGAGAACAAAAGAGTGCAGGAATGGAAAGAAGATTAGCTAGAAGTGGAATTGAAAAATGAAAGTAATCTCTAGGGGAATGTTATCCAGGCCTTGGAGGATTGAGAACTAAAATGGCGTTCTGTGATTGCAAGCTGTCGTTCAAGCACTTCTAATGTGTGTGGGTGGATATTTTTATGTGTGAATCTCTGCAGATAAGAGACTGGCCTTGAAAATGACTGAATTGTTTTTTTCCCCTCAAATTATGTGATAGCATCATGACTGGCAGCGCTGAACACTTCAGGTGTTCCTTTATAGAGCGAGAACACACACAATGAGCCGTTTCCATGCCGATGTAAGCAGAGAGCCTGGGTTGAATAATTGATGCTGGTGTCACTACCACTAAGCATCCGTTTACGTTTGCTGATGGAAAAAACGACCTTGCATCACGGGAACGATAGGTCAGAGGTTTTCGTTACCTCTGCATGCTCTGGGACAATAAAACAAACCCTTCAGCTGATCACTGCATGCAACCACAGAATGACTGAGAGTCTACATGTACACATTATGGCACTCCAAATCAATGCAGATACACATCTATCTTATGACTAATATGAGAAACAGTGAGACTGTGTGTGGGAACCTTTATTTGTAACAGAAATCAAACAAGTTTAGATGTGTTGGATATGATCAATTTGGCATAAAATTTCACCCTATTCATCAAGCCTCAGCATGCTCTGAAAGGCACATGTCCCAAACACACTTCAAACAAAACAAACAAAAAAATAAAACAAAACAAAAGCACAACAAAACAAACAAAAAACAAGTGCACAAAACAAGAATAATAAAATATATAATGAATAAACAATACAAAACTCAAAACAAACAAAACAAATCAATAGAATGATACAAAAACAAAAAGAGTGAAAAAAACACCTTAAAACAAAAGAATGAAACAAAACACAAAAGAATTATACAAAACAAGTGCAAAACAAATAGAATGATACAAAACAAAAGAATGATATAAAAAAAACAGTTTAAATCACTGCTGGAGGTAATAGATCAAAGGTGTAAACCAAACAGGTAAAAGTGTCAAGTACTGAAGTCGCTTACCATGTTAACAGCATCCTGGTCAAATGCGTTGCACTGGATGTTCTTTGGGTAGTGAGCAAGCACTTTGGATTTGAAGGTCCTTTTGAGGGGGCTCTGATCAAAGTTTTCTCCTGCAGAGAGGAAAGGAATAGGTATTAAGGACAGTAAACGCCTGGAAACATCTTTTAAAATATTCATAAGCTTTAAATTGCAAAAGCATCTATGCTATAAGTGTATCTGAATTCTTATTCATGGTCGTAAATAAGAAGAGGTTTGTCATGTGTCTCAGTTACACTGCATTAAACTGATGAAGGTTTCATGGATTTGCCACTAAACTGTGTACCTCAAGGCCTTTTGAGAGGACGGTACGTTATGGAGGCATGCATGTGAACAAGTTGCAGAGGATTTCATTCTTTACATCTACTTAGTAGTTGTGATGAAACTTTCTGTAAGTTACTTAGTTGTATATTTCAACAGTTACAGTTTTAAAAAATCTGGCATATTGCTCACAATTTTCACGCACAATTTCACACCTTCCGTTGATAGCTTAATAACTTGTTAAAACACACATTGCTGTGACATGATTACTACAACTCTCTCAAGTATGTTGGACAGAATAATCCACTCATATTTACCATTTAAATGTGACCCAGATACGACACCTGTCTGCGAGGGGATAGTATTGGTCTGAGCAGGATTCCTCACCCTCTAACCTCAACACTAACATACTCACACCCACATCTGGGTTTGTTCTTCATGATCAGCAGCATTCATTTCCCCCCTCATACACCCCAAAATAAGAATGTTATAACCAAGTCATGATAGACAGATAGATAAATAAATAAAATACATACATAAAAAAGATCAAATAAAACATTTCAGTAAATGTACAAAAACTGATGCTAAAACAGTGTAGTATAATAATTGTTACTATAAAATAAATATTTTTCTAATATATACACAATATCTTTAGGATATAATTTTTTTGAGATTTAAAATTTCTTTTTGTGAATCGTAAGCAGGAAATTACATTAATAATTTGTGGTTTTGCTTTAATAATATTGAATATTATTCATATTTAAGTTTTATACTTTGGTTATCCACCTTATTTTTCAAGTTAGAACGGATGTTGCCATTTATAAAATGTAATGTGTCTGGCTTCCGGTGTCATTCGCTTCCAGTTATTTTTAAGCTGTACATATCGTTATGCTGCTTGAAACTGCAAACTGGTATTTTTTACAATATTATTTTAATGTATTATCTTAATCATAAACACACTGGTTTGTAGCGCACAAAGTTTTTACCATTTACTGCACTTTGATATTCTTATTATTTCCCTATAGCGGCTACTGAATCGGATGTCTCATACATTCACAGAAAAAATACTTTGGTTATTGCTTTCAAGAGTTATTGTTATTATCATTATTGTAACCTTTATATTTTACACCATTTTTGCACTGTGTACACCATTCATTTTCATTTACATTAATTTGCAAATTTTTTGAAGAAGAACATTGGATATTCTACATTGTTACTCAATTAAAAGAAAAAAAACAAAAGAATGATTGATTGATTGTCAAAATAGTAAAACTGGGATTTTCACACTTCATTGACAGGTTTGAACCTATATCTTTCATGTGAGCACAAAGGCTTAACGTGTGTGGAGCATGTGCGTTAATCACTACACTACAGCTATTTGTAATTTTTTTTAAATATGTGACCCTGGACCACAAAACCAGTCTTAAGTTGCTTGGGTATATTTTTAGCAATAGCCAAAAAAACTATCAAAATGAGTCAAAATTATCGATTTTTCTTTTATGCCAAAAATCATTAGGATATTAAGTAAAGGTCATGTTCCATGAAGATATTTTGTAAATTTCCTACCGTAAATATATCAAAACTTAATTTTTGATTAGTAATATGCATTGCTAAGAACTTCATTTGGACAACTTTAAAGGCGATTTTCTCAATATTTTGATTTTTTTTGCACCCTCAGATTTTCAAATAGTTGTATCTCGGCCAAATATTGTCCTATCCTAACAAACCAAACCATACATCAATGGAAAGCTTTCATTCATTCAGCTTTCAGATGATGTATAAATCTCAATTTCAAAAAATGGACCCTTATGACTGGTTTGGTGGTCCAGGGTCACATATATATATTTATAAAAAAATGAAAATGCAGCAATAACCACATTTTTTTAGGGTAAATGTGAAAAATTCAAATCATGAAAGTCACGATTCATTTATTATGCTGGTTGGCACACAATGATGGGCTAAAAACAACAGGGAGGCATTGTGTTTTGTGTCGCTTTCTACCATCATGAATGCAACAGTTTCATGAGACACAATTGCTTTTCTGGCTCAGTGCCAGCAAAACACAAGCTGGAACATAGATTGGAAAAGTGCCATGAATGCCACAACAGTGCAGATTACAGGAGCAGACAGTATGTCATGCAGGATTTGGATCTGATGAAAGTTAAAAAGCAGAGATTTCAATCGAATGGATGTGAAGCAAACAAGATAGAGCGCGCAGTTAGCATGAAAAGATAAACAAGACAACTAACTGATGATATTGATGTTACAAGTACATTCTTGAGATGAAAACAGCACTCAGTCACTCTGAATGAAGCAAGGTAATTAATATAGAGTCTAATTAACCATCTAGCTCATGTTTTGTCATCATGTATGAAGATTTTTTACAGCGTGAGTCTGTGCTGTGGGGTGAACTAGCGGTGATTTGGCAGGAGAGACTGTGTGACAGACAGCCCTGGGCATTAACTAACAGGAAGGGACAGGGAGGAGGAGAAATCTACTAAAGCCCTTTATAACAGAGAGAGTCTGAGGCCGCAGGCATACATGTGAGAAAGACCCCATGAAGTGATAGCAGGAACAGCAGAAAAACAAGACAGGGAGGGAGTAAGAGACAGTGAGTGTTGCAAGAGAACAGAAACCGATTTAAAATAACAAGCTGAGGCAAATGACCCACATTTAACTATGATGCATATCGCAAACTGAGAGAGAACGAGATGAAAAGAGGGAGGAAGTAGTAAGGACTGAAAGCTAAATGAAAACAATGACCCCGTTTACACTTGGTATTCAGTCTTGCTGCATTCTGATATGTAGCACCATTTAATCAATCCTTGATGGATATAATGAAGTCCCGTACATTTTTCCTAACTGAACAGCCCATTTCCCTCAGAAATACATCAAATTACAGAAACAAAATGGGTTGCAATTCACATTAATGTGTTCTTAATATGTCCAATCAAGTCAAGTGGTAGGCAAAACACATGACCACATTACATTTGTATATATTCTATAAAGGTAAATATTAATCTACATATTAAATATTAATCTCGGACAGCAAATGGTACACTAAAATGAGGGCTTTAAAATGGTTAGAAGCAGCTTCAAAACAAAATAACTACACAACACAAAAAGTGCATACATTTATTTGCACATAATTGCAGAAACGTCCCAATTCTGGACATTAAACGTATTTATTTTATTTACACATTTGACTGATAAATATGAAAATCATATTAAACATTCTATAACATTAAAATTCTATAATATTAAAATATTAAACTCTTATAATATATTTATTCTAAATTATAAAAAAAAAAAAATCAATAATATAACATAATATAATTTAATAATACAATTCTAAAATATTAAAATAAAATAAAAATACATGTCAAAACCTTCCAAAAATGTAATTTCTAAATCATTTAAAACTAATTATTTATTTATACATTTAATCAATAACTATTACAATAAAATAATATTAAATTATCTATAAAATTCAAATTGAACAGTTTCTACTAAATTAAACTCATTTTAATTACAAGTGAATTTAAATCACAATATTAAAATGTACAGTATGAAATGTGGATATTCATTTTGAGATTTCGTGACTAGTTTAATATTTGGGAGAAGTGCTTGTTTGTTGGTGATTGTTTTCACTTTTTTTAGCTTTATCCATTAGGCAGTAATGCACTGATGCAGTAAGCAACCTATTTAGTTACAGAATCAGAGACCCTCCCCTCAAAGTCTATATAAGTAGACACAGGGGATACATTTGGGAAGCATATAAATATGAGGTTTAAACAGCAATCTCTCTTGCCTGACCGCTTGAGATCAAATCATTTGAGGTGGATCTTAATACCAGGTGTAATCAGGGCCAAAAGAACGAAGGACTGAAAATAAAAATGGAGAAATTTAGGGAAGCTTAGCAGTGAGGGAGTTAATGATGACGTTTACCTGCTGCCACGGCTTCTGGTTCCCTGCCCTGACGATCGGCCTCTAGCCATTGGTACAAAGCTGAGATGGCAAACACACAAACAGACAAACAAAAAGCAAAAATGTCAAACCAAACACAGAAATGGAGAAGCAAACAAAATGGATGCATGACTGAATCCAAAGTGCAATGGCTTTGCAGACACAGACATTGTGTGTGTTATTTTGCAGGCTGAGCAGTGATGGAGGTGAAGTGAGACATGTTTCACAGCCTCTGCTTTGGCGAGCAGCTTGACTGGAGGCCACACTCTCTGCTGGGACAGAGACATCACGTTGTGCATGACCTGCAAGCGCTCAAAGAATATCTTATTGGTGGGTGTTAAAGGAACACAACGAGGTGGTTAAGAAATATCTACATGTGCAACCCACACACATGCACGCGCACACATACACACACAGCCTTCAATGCCTGGCTAGCAAGTCATCTTCAATTTGGCCTCAAATAGTCTGGATCATCAAAACTGGATGCATGTTTCATCTATTTCTTAAACATAAGACATTTAACAGACACCTATGAAAATCCCAAACCCTGTCAAAAACATGTTTGGGTCTATAAATAAAGGCAAATATTTAACATAAAGAATATGAAGACATATATATATATATATATATAGGACAACAAATAATTACCCTTTCTCCCCTCTCTGCCTTTAAAATAAAACAAAACAAAACAAAATAAAAAATAAAATAAAATAAAAAATATAAAATAAAAAATAAAATAAAAAAAATTTGCATCCATATCCCAGTACTTTATGGGTAATAAACTAAAAATAAATAAATAAACAATAATAATAATGATTCCTAAAAAACAAAACATACCACATCAGCTAAGTAATATACTTAATGTCATGTACACAATGTTAAAATGCAATAAATAAATAAATGGTCCTAAGAATAGGTTTATTTTATTAAAATTAAATATATATTTTATTTTAGAGAGAAAAACAAGCTAGACGTGCTGTTCTTGAGATTCACCCACACAGGAAGCGACTGCTGTGTCTGCAGTGCTATGAACGGTATTTACAGGATGACTCAGCCTGTGCGTTTCGAACAAACGTCACTGCTGGCTGAACGTGAATCAAACATGAATCAAAACTTTGAACTCACCTAAGATCCTAACTACCTCTGCAATCTGTTAAATCCAGCACCTGCCAAAGTCTTCCTCACTTAATTAACCCATATCACACATTTCCAAAGATGGTGAATGTTAAATGCAAGTCTGCTACTTCTAACTCCAACAAAAAGGACCACACCATGTTTGTTGTACCATGGTATCTCTTTACAGTATCTTTGAGTGCCAATACGCTAATCAACAAGTTCTATAGTGTGTGTATTGCATATACATATTATAATCAAAATCATCGGCGCAGCATTTTTTTCCACGTGCCCATAAAAACAGAACTTTTTCTCCATTAACCCCTGGCAGCAGCGGAAGAGAGTATTGGATGTGTGAGCTTCAGAGACCAAAATCACTGGCCTTGCTCTGAGCACTATTCATTTTAAAAGTGCTGATGGAAGACAGAGAAAGAGCAAGGGACGGCACACAATGTCTCCTGCAGAGCCTTTGTCCATCCTCAACAGCGTTACGTAACTGAGCTCTAGCCATATATGTGTGTGTGTGTGTGTGTGTGTGTGTTTCAAGTGCTGAGCGGGCACATTGTGAGCACGAAACATTGAGGTCATTTTCCTTCTCGCGGGGTTTGGGCACAGCTCCACTGTCAGACTCATAACACATCTACTAAAGCTGTAATCCACAACAAGTCCTGGCTTGTCAAAACTTCAATGTTTTATCTTACTGCATCATAGAGTTAAGCAAGAAAACCATTCACTGACATGGTTAGGTATTGAAATTTCACAGGACAAATATGACTTTAACTTGCTTGATGCGAGTTGAAAGCAAGCGAAGGGATGGAATAAGTAGCAAAAGATGAGTCTTTCATCTTTAAGATATTTAATGAGACGGTACCAGTGTTTTATTAAGAAAAGAGCCTTGTAACATAGGGAACAATCGTTCAAATACGCACACAAACAACACAAAAAGCTGACTTTTTCAGGGCATGACAAAGTCACACAAGGCTGTCAAGATAATTTGTGTGTAACTCATATCAGCCTGTAGCAGACATTCAGGTCAAAGTTCACTGAGAACTAAACAATTTGTGTGTTTACATTCACTTTACATTTTCAAAATCTGACTAAAATCATATCAGTCTGGTTTTTGTGAAATCGGACTAACAGACAATTATTGTGATCTCATTCAGATGATTTAGAAACAAAAATGCTACTACATACAGCCTGGCATGGGCGACATTTGACTCTTGAGTCAGGGGGGCAGGAAAATTATATATATATATAATATATATATATATATACAGTGGGTACGGAAAGTATTCAGACCTGCGCGGGACGGATTTTTCAGTCCCACTCCTTCAAGATTCTGTCCCGCGCCCACCCGCAGAAATATATCTTATCTGGTCCCGCTCCCGCCCGCAAAAAAGTAACCTATATAGATTTTTTTCAGTACATCGAAGAAATTTACATGAAATGGTTCTGTAACATCTCCTAAGCTCCACAACATCCCAGCATAAACGCTCCCGATAAAATATTTATTTAGGCTACGCATCAACATTCACAATCACCACTGTTATTTTTTAACAGAAAAGCAAGCATAGGCTGCTGCGTGCATAGTTTGGCATGGCAGAACGCGAGCAGCGCGCTTCCTTTATTATCACTAAAAGCTGACATCTCAGTTAATCGCGATCTCATAAAGCTGTGTTATAACACAATAAATATATGCACAATTAATCTTTTTTAACAGTGTCTACACTTCGTGTGTTAAAATGAGGATTCTTGGGCACGCAATTTCAGCACTGTGGTGAGTAGATTCTAACTTAATCCCCTCTGATTGGCCATTGCGTTCCAGAAATCAACAGCTGAGTCTATGATTGGCTACATTGCGCAACCCTTTAAACACGTGTTATAAATAGAATCTATGCCTAGCTTGCACATGTCATTAATTTTAATGTTAATATTAGGTGTTCTTTTTGCTTTTGTGCAACAGATAAATAACAATTTATATGTTTTAGACACTTTATGTTTAGATCATTTCTATTTTGCGGGAGTCCTGCGAATCATTTTATTCTCCCGCATCCTGCACACACACGAGTCTCTTCCCGCCCGCACCCGCACTCACACTCGCCCATCAAGAGTTGTCCCGCGCCGCACCCTGTTGCATTGGGTCCCACGGGAGTGCAGGTCTTCAAAAAGCTCCGTTGATACTGTAAAATTGATGTTCTTTGCTCACTTTCCTATATAATTTATTCGTTGTTTGAATAACCGTTGAAATTAATTAATCGGCCTAATGTTTTTCTTAAATTGTGATCACTGTTAAATAGCCTCCAGTTTCAGTCTTATTATAAACATTTCGTGACATGATGACACGCATTATCTGGTACTTGCTTAAAAAGAAATATGAAATAATGACAAATTAATAAATGATGAAATAAATAAAAGCAAAAGATTTTTTTTTCTGATGTAAGCATCAAAATTTGTCAGTTGATGGCCTTTCATTTTTAACCAGAAATGTGCACGCTGCTTTTCTGATGTTCACTGAAGTTTTCCGTGTCTTTTTCCCGTGTCAATTGAAATGTTTCATTTTTGAATCGTTGTTACCAAAGGCGAGACACTTGAGACACATACAAATCTGAGCTAAAGAAGCATATGAATCACACTTAGCTGAAATCAAACAGTCACATGGTGTTTAATAAATCTTATCTGAGGGCACAGGTTACCGATGAGCTGGAACTTAGTCAATGAACAAAGTCAACATGACCGTTTCATGGTCTCATTTGTCCTCACACATACACAAACATAGTAAAGGCCAAGCATATTCAATTGCGCAACCTTTTTTAACTGTTTGAGACCCTAGATCTGCATTTCAGCCCATCTAATGCTTGCAGCGATACCATTGTGGTTGAGAAATTCAAAACCAGAGACATCACATATCCAGAGCTGCATCAATCTACTTTCTGACTATTATTAAAGTAAAGCATTTATATAATTAAAAAAAACATATTTTATTTTGAAAGCTGCATGCCATCCATTTTGCTCTGCAGACCACAGACACAAAAACACACATTTATATGATGAAGGCTTCTGAATGGCCCTACCTCAGTTGTAATCTATTAGGATGAAGGCCACGTAGTAAAGATGTTATGTAACTGGATTTTGCACCCGTGACATAACTCAGCAAGATATGACAAATATTGCTCATTCGGCACTATGCAAGCTTCTGTGCAGTGCTTTAAAGGGGCCCTATTTAGAGCCCGATCGATATGGGTTTTTTGGGGCCGATACCGATACCAGGGCGTAAAAAAAGGCCGATATTCTTTGTGTATATTATAGTACAGTACCAGTCAAAAGTTTAAACACACTGTTGCTCACATCAAACAATTTTATGTGAGTACTATGACCAGTACTTAATTTGATCCTGCTGGATCCTGTTCCGGAAAATGTCAGATTTTGAATTTTTGCATTCCGGTAGGCCTATTTGTTTGTAAAAATCCGGCATTTACAGTGCATTAGATCGTGACAGTGCATGCTTGCGTGCATAAGAGACGGAGCGAGCGCGGGTTTGACTAGATGTATTTGGAGGTTATTGCTCACGTCTCATTCGGCACAAATCCAAATGTTTCCATATTCGTAATGTATTTGAATGTTAAACTATTATTTATAATGTAAACTAGGCTTGTACTTTACACGCATTCGCATATAGACGGAAAAGATCATTTCCAAAAAGCTTCTTTTTTTTTTTTTATGAAAACAAAATTTGATACCGGCATATCCCTAGTTTTGACTATTCCAGTCACTTCTGAACAACCTTAATTATGCACTATACAATCTTTGGACCCACTTTATATTAACATACACTAACATTTAAATGAATAATTTGATACACAGCACTTACGGTGTACGTACATATTTTTAGAGACAACTAATATAGTGGGACACAGATTTGTGTGTACATACAATCCAACATGAAGGACATTTTACTGGTGTGGAAAACTGGCCTGCATAAACCTGCATGGACAAAACCCTACTGAACACATCTGGGGTGAAACGACAGCAGGCCATTATCCAACATTAGTGTCCAACCTCACTGATGCTCGTGTCTTGCTGAACATTTCATTTAATGTCATAGCAAAATGATTAATCCCTTCTCTTGCTGCCATAACAGCTTCCGATCTTCTAGGAAGGCTTTCTACTAGATGCTGGAACATGGATGCAGGGATTTGCTACTATTCAGACACAACAGTAATGTCAGGCACCGATGTTGTGTGACGGGTTCTGGCTCATAGTTCTGGGTTTATTTGAGTTTTATTCTACTCCATATTTAGTAAATCATTTCATATGGGCTTGCTTTGTGTGCAGGGGCATTGTTGGAATAGAAAATACCTTCTTTAAACTGTTGCAGAAAAAAAGTTGAAAAAACAAAGAGCAATAAATAAGTGGGGAAAAAAATCAAAACAAAATAGATGCAAAACGAAACATTTTTTTTTGTAAATGTCACCACTAAAATACTTGAAACATGTTTTATGTTTTTACATATTCACAGTGCAATTAAAGGCTAAGATAATGATACTGATAATTACAGTATTGGTACAAGTTGTGAAAATATGAGTCTTGTGTTGGCATTATAGCACTACACCACACTAAACTTCACTTGAAATTAAGAGGAGGGCAGATTACAGTACTGAGTCTCGGAGTAGATTACACCAACAGGCTTACAGACCCCCTCCCACCATCTCTGATCTTCATAAGCAGTCTAAAAAGTCCTGGGGAGAGTAAAAGCATGACTTTGAACTGCTTCACCTTTTTTCAAAATAATGCAGGATTAAAGATAGAGTAGATAAAGCATTAGAACCTGAAAAGTAGGCATATAAAGATGATGAAACATTGAGATAAAATTCCCAAGGGTGGACAAAGAATTGCAAAAGGGACGGAAGAGGAAAGGTTCAGATACACAGCACTAGCATTTAAACCGTTTTTCCCCAATTCAGGCTTATTCAAGAAAAAAAAGTCAAAGGTGAAGCTAGGGAAGTGTTGCGACATTAGCATAGCCATTGTCCACACGTCCACGCTGGTGCTCACCGACAGATGGCCCAGGAACCAGTGCTCTTTATGGCTGTCCACTACTGCCTTGTGTCTCTGCCTGCAGTCACAATACGAGCTGGCCAGCGTCATTAAGAAACAATGAACGGAGACACGTCATGCAGCCACAATGTAACAATGCACCACTTGACGCACAGGTTTTGTAAGTCTCGTCTGGGCTGAAGTATTAGTAGCTTTTTTTATGAGAACTTGATCCTCACCAGCTTCAGCAGGTATATGTTTTTACATCAAGTCTTGTATCACTACAAAATGACCCAGTCTGTCACCAGAGCTGATGTTCATGTGATGGAGAACAAACCGATATCAATATCAGAACCTGAGGTTATTGGCCAATATTATAGAATTAATATATCAGTCTTCATGGATATTGGATATAAATTCAATTCAATTCAATTGAAAATGAAGCAAACACTTAAATGTAATCTTTAGGAAATGTCACAATGAATCGATTTTTCATATACTGTATATTAGTGTTTTGACAATGATTTTAGTTAATTTAGTTACACAAATTGTATTATCAGACTTTCCACAATTTTAATATCAGTGAATCATTTAGTAATTTTAAATGTACATAAATCTTATAAAACAGTTTGAAACGCATGCAAAACTGCTAAATGTTAACTGCAACTATAGGGATTTCAGAAGTGCAAATAGTCTGGTATTGTGCTCTGCTCTGAATCCATGTATTTAGTTTTTGTATGAATCACATCACAGACCAAAAGCCACTAAAGGCAGACACGCTGCCGGCTGGGTAAAATATACCTCTCAGCATCTTGTTTGCCCAAATACTTGTTACAAGCTGTTTAGGGACCACTATAAAAGTTAAATGGAGATGATACAGTGCTCAAAAAGCACCACTCCAAATCAACAGGTACCTGAAGGGGACCAGACACTGTCGAGTCACTGTTAATGGCCGTTCAAGGTGTCAAATCCTCAGTAAATGAAGGTAATTCAAGAGACAAATCCCCTCTTTAGGTAGAGGTGTGAACGATGGAGACAGGCTAGTACATCAAAGATTGAAATATCTTCCACTGCCAAAGCAGGAAAACCCATTTTGTTGATGCATGGCACATCAAGTAAGAAACAAGATGAGATAAAGGCCTGTAGGCGCAGCTAGTTTTGTAGGGAACTGAAATCATGATAAAAGTGCAGATCTCCAGAGCATAAAGATGTATGCATGTGCAAGACTGTGATTCAAATTTTGTTTCATGTTTTCATTTTCATTGGTTATTTTTGCATGCAAAGCCATTTCTTTCTGACATGTAGCAATCCTCTTCTCACAAGAGGCCTATTTAGAGTCTTTATTTTTATCCCACTCAGAGGACATACATGACATCCTTAGGCCTGGGATATGTGCCTAGAAAGTGTTTGACAAGCCCTCTAAGAAAGTAAAAACATCCATTGTTGAGCAAGAGGGGAGAGAGACACTGACTAATGAGAAAGAAAGAGTCTGAAAAATAAACAAATTAAAGATAAACAGAGAAAAAGACATGAAAGATGGCCAGTATGATATGAACAAGTACGCTTGTTATGAATATATATATGAAGATATGAAGCTAAAGTGTGAGATAAAAAGTCATAAACAATAAGAAAAAAAAGTCACACTGTGATATGCAAAGATGCACTGTGACAAAAAGTCAAAAGAAGAAGAAACAAAGTCACTTTGCGTGAAAAGTCACATCATGAGTTATAAAGTTGTGCAGCTTGTTATGAATATATATATGAAGATATGAAGCTAAAGTGTGAGATAAAAAGTCATAAACAATAAGAA
This sequence comes from Sinocyclocheilus rhinocerous, assembly GCF_001515625.1. Classification (NCBI taxonomy): domain Eukaryota; kingdom Metazoa; phylum Chordata; class Actinopteri; order Cypriniformes; family Cyprinidae; genus Sinocyclocheilus; species Sinocyclocheilus rhinocerous. The sequence goes on from NW_015634010.1 coordinate 584,161, forward strand.
AAAAAAGTCACACTGTGATATGCAAAGATGCACTGTGACAAAAAGTCAAAAGAAGAAGAAACAAAGTCACTTTGCGTGAAAAGTCACATCATGAGTTATAAAGTTGCAATTATGAGAAATAAAGTCACCATGCACAATTAGGAGAAACAAAGTTGCATTGCAAGTAATAAAGTCGCCTTGCGTGACAAAGTCACATTGTGAGACATAAAGTCACAACTACAAAAAACAAAGTTACCTTGAGAGATATAGTCACATTGTGAGATATAAAGTTGCAATTACAAGAAACAAAGTTGCCTTAAGAGATATAAAGTTGCACTGTGAAAAAATCACATCGCTAGATAAAAGGTTGCAATGCAAGGTGTAATAGGGAGATATAAAGTCACATTGTGAGATATAAAAAAGTTGCAATTACGAGAAATAAAATCACTTGTGCTGCAAGATATAAAGATGCAATTACATTTTTTAAATATTGTGAGGTGGAAACGGTCTACTACAATTTGGCTTCACAGAGGATGACATGCGGACTCGAAAAATGGCAAATGTAGTAATCAGAACCGAGCACAACCACCTCATTAACAAGCCTCTGCCATCAAGGAAGGCACGGCAACTCAAAATGACACCAATCGAGAGGCCACAGTGCGTTTATGTGACGAAAGATCACTTAAATTAACCTTGACACAGTCAAAACAGCCTCTTAAATAAAAACAAGAAACAGACTGTACACAGACAGTCCAGTGACAGGGCAACCAGCAGTGATGATTATGCAGAAAACGGTCAAATGAGTGCAGGCCAGGGCTCCTCTGGGATTGGACGGCAGCGCATTCAGTCATGCAGATACACGCTGAGGTATCCACTATCCAGCAGGAAATGTGTGTTTTGAACAATGGAAGTGAGGAAACAGGGTCAAAAATACATATCAGGAAAACCATCTCTCGCTCTTTCCATCTTCAAGTGGTTTGAATTACAAATGAGCATTCTCATCTTCTCACAGGAGGTGCAACCAAATCTAATCTTTAGAAACTAGGCCACCAGAGAATACAGGTGCTATGGGGTGGATCGAGTGGGCTTCTCAAAACACTCGACATTGATCAAACAAGAACAGTACAATCTTCAACAAAGGTTATGTTGTACATGGATCTCACATTAAGCATCTCACAATGCTACACACAGTGCGAGTTCACATGGCTTATCTGAGCAACCCGGGGAGCTGATACAATCCAAGCCCTCATGACACTGGACACACACAGTGGTAAATTAATCAAGCTCCAACTGTTTAATCATGATGAACTTTATCTGGGAAACCAGACCAATCTCACAGCGAAAAGTTGAATCCGCGGACAGAGAAAATCTCCGTACAAACATTACAAACCAGATTTTTAGATATTCCTGAGTGGTGCTGCTATGATGTTAAGAATAATTATTTTTAGAGGAAATAAGATTAAATAAAATAAAATAAAAAATAAATATTAGATGAACAAATACAAGTAACAGTAATGGTTGCTTGAACAACTAAAATACTGTGCATAATTTCCTTCTGTTTTTACATTTATAATAATTATGCCATCATCTAATATTCAAAGCATTAAAACCTAGGCCTAATCTTTAAAAACACTAATAACACTGTTAAATGTAACCTTTTAGAAAATCTCAAAAAGTATAATGTACATTATTATGTTGCTATGATGCCTTAATTCACTTGTTGCATTTAAAACACTTTATTTTAGTTTTAAGTGCTTTTTTTTAATTCACACAAAATAGTACAGAATTTGAGTTTTGGCCATTAACCAGTTATTGACTGATTGTATTAAGTATTATCGTATTAGCCACAACTTCAATAATTATTCAGATAATTATTTAGCAGCTGTGGATAGAGTTTAACTTCCAGGGCGGACATTCCTTTAATTACACAGGCTTATTTTATTGATTTTTACAAGCAGAACTAAACGTCTCTCTTAAAATCTCTGTTGAAAGCAAAAATTGCTCCCACACGGCCTGCTCTGCACTCTCTCAGTTTAAAGCAACACATCTAATCCACGGGAGCATCACGCACATGCAGCTGAGCTTAGCTCTTCGTACAGTTCACCAGCAGTCTGATAAACTGTGCCAGGCCTTAAAAAGGTAGAGCAACTAGCACATCTGTTAAAACAAGGCCAGACAAAGATTGGAAAAAAACAGGGCACACAGAGCACACAGACTGGCTGCTGGGATTACAAGTAGTAGTTGTTTTTGGAAGCCGTGTTTTCTCTGACAATAACACTTATGCTCTTGGCAAAAGCTTTTGTGCTTTCAAATCAGGTTACAAGAAATGTGCATATCGCATATGAGACAATTAGTTCAAACACAACGCTCATGGAGTCAAAAACACCACAGCACACAAACTACATAATATTAGATACAAGCCAAGCAGATCAAGGCATCTGAGAGTCATCTGTTGATACCAATCACAGTATGAGTGATTGAAATAAAAATGATAGTGACAGCCACGTGAGCTGGCCAGCACGGGTGGCACTTTGAGCTGCAGTACATTGAGCTATCTTTTAAACCCTTTCAAGTTCAATAACCTTTAAGATGCATGTTTGTGATAAGACCAATATGATAATGTCAATCAATCAAATCAACCAACCAACCATCATCTCTCAAAAAACACAAGTTTAAATTTAAGTTTAAAGACTTAAATAGTGTGTGTGTGTGTGTGTGTGTGTAAAGATATATATGTGTGTGTGCGTGTAATATGAAAATATATATAATAAATCATTTATATAAGAAAAAACATAATAATAATCGCTTTTTCTTCTCATTTTTTGAGTCCTCAAAACTGTCTGATTTAGCTCTCTCCCCTCAGTGATCTCTCTATCCATCCATGTAAAGCACTATTAGATGCTCCCACAGGATGCCAGCAAGACAATTAAGCCAATAAAAACAGATATCAACAGATACCAGGCCAGGATTTGACACCACTATGAAATATCCAAAATTATGCAGACAATCAATATATGAGGATGATGATGATGATTGTTTTTATTGATTCTTTGAGGTTCAATGCTGACTCCATCTTTAAACACAGAATTGATCTGATCCCTCCTTTAACAGATACAGCGGGTTTCAAGGAACATTGGGTGATTGGGAACATAATTAATTTCACATTCTTTTCTTAATTTAGTTAATCAGGTATTAAATTGACTTATCTATAATCATTCAATATCATCTACTGTACATCTATCTATCTCTACATAAATCTATACCTAATTAAATATTATGATATATATGTGCTGTTTAATAAGTTTACACAGGCTGTTTACATTTTTTTCATAATTGAAAAAGTAATTGTGCTAATATTTTCTGTTAGAACCATCAAATGTCAGCTCCGTCACACAAAATGTAAATATTTGGGATTTTAGATACTTTTCCTCATCTTATAGCAGCAAGCAACATCAGAAAAACAAAATGGCTACTGCATTTAATAAATGTGTGAGAAGTAAAAATATGGTTATTTTTTTCAGCAAGACCTGTCTGACTTAATGTGGTGAAAATTCAATATGAAACCACCTTGTGGTCTCAGTACATTGAATTATATTTGTCAGTTATGAAGAACGTGGCACATTATTTTTGTATTGTTTGATGAATTGAGTGGTATGCTAGGAAAAACACAAATTTTATAAGAAAACTGAAGATTGAACACAAACACAGGTGAAAACCTCTGAACATATTAAACCTATTAATCCAATACAATTCTCTGATATAAATACAAGATTCTGTAGCATGTTCCGTCTCATCATGTCTCAAAAATCAGTGCAATTATCTAATTTCCGAGAGTATCTTGTCAAGTATCTCGTATCAAATTCGAGTCTGCTGCTCCCAAACAAGCATATTAACACAGCAAATGTATTTGAATGCCCTAATATCAGGATAATGTGATTCAAGCAGCCTAGCTCATAAGAAATCAGTGCACGCTAGTGCTGAAGTACGTTTACAGTCAAGCTACAATGTCTAATACACATTACTCAGTCTTACCTGCCAAAGCATCGGGCTCTAGACCCGTTTCGTTGTCTATTCCGCATATAACGAAGTAATGTGCGAAGCGACAGGGCGAAGACCCAGAGCCGCTCATAGTCGCGCTCATCTCGGCTCGAGCTGATCCGCTTTGTCCGCGTCTGTTATACAGACCCAACCAGCTCCATATCCAGCGTCCTCGTGCAAATGAAATAAAGAAAAGCGCCGTTTTAATGAAAGCTGATTGCTAAGAATTCGTGCAGTGAGCTTCGGAGAGCAGTCTATGTAGAAATGATTAGATTTGAAGAACGTTCGCTGTGGCTGTGAGTTGTAGCTGTTTTCAGGAGCGCACTGACGCACCGCTTCAGCTGATCACACTCAGCCAATCGAGACCTCGCAAATGTTTCGCCACAACTATTTGTTTGAGAAGGAGCGTGCAATGATGTAAGCCGTGTCTTTTAAATGTTGTGATGATAAATAAGCAAATTTTTTCATAGATCAAATACGATTTTACAAATATTATTGCATCAGATCGTCTATGAAAAATATTTAGACTATCAGCTACTTTGTTTCCAGTCCATGTCTGATTTGTTTCACAATAATTACAACAAATATGTAAAACAGTTTGTTCATGTTCACGATGGTGAGATAAAAGCAAGTTTTCATTAAACTAAATGCCACATTATATACTACTACTGCTTATAATAATAATGTAGCTGTTATTGATTATTTTATTATGATTTTTGCTGTGATATCACGCTTTGAATATCCTTGCTCATTTGATATAAATCTGCTATGTAATATAAAAATATTCACAAAAATATTCACGATGTAATGTTATCGTCCAAGCAGCATATTACAATATCGCCCTCTGTTGGTTCATCCGATGTATTGCTAGTGCATCTGTATAGCGTGGGGGGACTGTGACGTCACTTTGTATGCGGATCGGCTGTTAGCATCGCACTGGTTCCCTCGACAAAAAGCCTATAGGATTTTTCCATAGGCTTTTGGATTATCGCAAAAAATAAGCTCTGTGTTCAACCATAGTTCATGAAATTTACACGTTTTGTCCATCAAGATAATCTTCACAAAATAATATAAATTTGATGAATTTTTGAAGCCTAAATAAAAGCGCCAGAACTTAAAAGCTAAACTTAGGCTATAAACAAACTACAGCACCACGGTCGCTGGCCTTCAGCGTCACCATCACCTGCTCCCGACAACTTTTTCAAACTTATTTTTAACACGTTCAGTGAAAAGGATTTACTCTGTATATTAATTTTAACCCACGCTACATGAACCTTTTCATATAAACTGGAATAAATACAAAAATAGAGCCAAACTAAAACTGAGACGTTAATAGTAAATAGTATAGTACAGGTGCATCTCAATAAATTAGAATGTCGTGGAAAAGTTCATTTATTTCAGTAATTCAACTCAAATTGTGAAACTTGTGTATTAAATAAATTCAATGCACACAGACTGAAGTAGTTTAAGTCTTTGGTTCTTTTAATTGTGATGATTTTGGCTCACATTTAACAAAAACCCACCAACTCACTATCTCAACAAATTAGAATACTCCATAAGACCAATAAAAAAAAACATTTTTAATGAATTGTTGGCCTTCTGGAAAGTACATCCATTTACTGTACATGTACTCAATACATGGTAGGGGCTCCTTTTGCTTTAATTACCGCCTCAATTCGGCGTGGCATGGAGGGGATCAGTTTGTGGCACTGCTGAGGTGGTATGGAAGCCCAGGTTTCTTTGACAATGGCCTTCAGCTCATCTGCATTTTTTGGTCTCTTGTTTCTCATTTTCCTCTTGACAATACCCCATAGATTCTCTATGGGGTTCAGGTCTGGTGAGTTTGCTGGCCAGTCAAGCACACCAACACCATGGTCATTTAACCAACTTTTGGTGCATTTGGCATCAGAGGTGGACAGTAACTAAGTACATTTACTTGTGTATTGTACTTAAGTACACTTTTTGAGTATCTGTACTTTACTTGAGTATTATTTTTTCTGGGAACTTATGACTTTAACTTCACTACATTTGAAAGACAAATATTGTACTTTTCACTCCTCTACATTTCTATCAAGGTCCTCGAAGTAGAAAGTCGTTACTATGTGGCAGCTTTGAAAGTCAGAAGGTGATTTTTTTCTTCTCTAAAATGTGACTTTCTTTTTTTTCAGACAGTTTATCAGTAATCACTCTTGTAGGGCTACATGAAGTGATTTCCAGCATTTTTTGAGCACTGACCAGTTGCAAATGTGATATTTATTTACAGCAATTCAATAATAAGAAGTTAATATTTTGGTATATATTAGACACAATATTGTCTGATTTTGCTAAATTGTGTATGTGAAAATATTAGCTATAAAGCCACAGAAGAACTGTTGTGCGTCAATAGGTGTTGGACTTGAAGCAGCACTGCACAGACTGTTCTGTGTGTGACATCAAAGTACAGCGAGAGCGATTAGACAGCATTTTTTAAATTTTTGTTTTGATGTCAAATAAGTCTTGCTGTTTTGCTTTTTTTGTTAAAGCAGTGTTGCTGTTGTAAAGTTATACAGCTACAGTTGTGTTGCTGGGTTTTAAAGCAGGTTTGATTTTTTTTTTCTTCCTTATCACTCTGTATTTACAGGATTTCACTGTCCACTCTGTTCAAATGTGGATGAATGGTTACACATAGATGTGTGCACACACTGTCACTACAGATCACTACCATCCTGCTTTTGTAGGGGTGGGTAGGGGTGTTAAATTATTTTTTTGTTTTGTTTTGTTTTTTTCCCCTTAGGTTTTTAACATTCTAAAAGCTCTTTATTCCAAAGATACTACAAGCTAGTCAGTGTATTCAGTAGGTGTAATGTATTCTAAGTTGCTTCAGAAGTATTGCAAGTACTACGTACAACAATAAAACAGTGCATTGACATAAAAAAGGAAATTTACTTTTGGTACTTAAGTACTTTTAAAAGCAAGTGCTTCTGTACTTTGACTTAAGTAAAAATCTGTCTTTACAACTTTTAATGGAGTAATATTTGACCAGCAGTATCTGTACTTTCACTCAAGTAATGGAGTTCAGTACTTTGTCCGCCTCTGCCTTCTGGTACGAACCTAGAGTCTCTGCATCAGCGGGAAAGCGATAAAACTTCCGTTTTCCATCCGAAGACTTGTGTTGCATTTCGGGGCAAAAAAAAAAAACCTTGTCGAATAACAATATAAAATGCGGGAAACTATTAATTGGTTATTCTACAATCAATTAATTGTATTACAAATTATACTACGACTGGACATTTAGCAACTTAGCAACCGTCTTTTTAAAGAAACATAACAGTTTTTAAAAATCACGAGTGGGGTGTAACTGGTGTGTTTTATGTCGTATATTAAAACGTGAAAGTATCTTGAGCTTGTGTGGACCATGGACCTTATTTTAGGGGATTTAACCAAACTCCCATTCAAAAAAACCATTGACTGTGGGACGATGGAACCGGAAGTGCTAAAATGCTAACTCGCTTTCGGGTTTTTGCCTACAAATTGACATCATAGTTCCACCACTCTATTTGTGTGTTAAATGATCCATTATAAAAATAATCTATTGGGCATCACTCAGTGTTTTCCAGTGGGCTAAAATGAATTAAAATGATAATAAATGAAATAAAATTCAAACACGATATATAAACGCTATCACTGACACAATAAATAAAAAAGCACAAATATAAATAAATAAATAAAGTGATGAAATAAATACAATTTTAAGTGATGAATGTTCTTCAGGGATCCCTCTCTTTTCAATCAATGAATGTACATGGCTTTTCCAGTCATTCATGATTTACTGGTTAAGAATTAAAGATAAGGATTAGGCCTATATACATACATGCATACATACATATACATACATACATACATACATACATACATACATATATATATATATATATATTAAAACCACATTTTGTTGCTTTGCAGCCTGAAATGAAGACACAGTTTTTGTTTTATCCAGCTGTATTGCAACATATAACATCCAAGTGAAAGGTATAACACCAACATGTCAGAAAAAAATTTATAAATAAAAAACAGAATCTTTTCTATATCCACTGTATATATAAAGATAAGGATTTATGGTAACACTTTGGATAAAAGCGTCTGCTAAATGACTAAAAGTAAAAAAGTAAAAGTATATATATCCTTATCTTTAATTATCTTTAATTAATCCTGATCTTTAATAGGTCTATTATTAATCGGTAGAAACCCGCTAAAATATTTTAGAGCTTGGCATGACTAGAAAAATTCATATTGTTTATAAAAATGCCCATGGAATTTTAAAATTTGATTATGTTTAAATTTTAGAGGAAATGAATTAAAATATGATATTTTTAGCTGTTGTAGCTTATGCGAAGCAGGCATAGCAATATTCAGTACAACAACACATTTGGTTGTTATTAAACCTATAACAGTGGATAATAAATACCGTATCAATAAAACTGTGGTAACAATAACTGCTGTATGTTGGCAGAAATTGTTAACATGGTAGTATTTCAATGTATGTTGTGGGAGGGGCGTCGTGGTCCTGGGACTTTGCGCTACAATGAAGAATGCCACACTTCACTGCCAAGAGCCAACCATTCCCCAGCATTGGGTCAGTCCAATCCGCAGTGAAAGTTCGTCCACCTTCACGAGCGCAGGTGCTCAGCTGGTGAATATGTAGAAACCAACACGATCTGTGTGATGTGACGCATGTTTAAACCACACCCTGAACACAAAGAACAACCACAGCGCTTCTACACGCCCAACAGAGACTCGAGCACCTGACCCTTCAGCCACACAAGTCCCGATGGCAGAGGAGGCAGACTTTATGCGGTCTGTGTTGCCCGTTCACGGCGCTTTTCACTCGGTAGATTCATCTTTAGCGTTACCGCAGGCGGACAAGCTCGCTCTCGCGGACGCACACCGGCTGAACCGACTACAGCAACAAGTGCAGCTCACTCTCTCTCGGAAAAGAAAGAAACCAAAACCGCCAGGTATGTGGAATGAAACTGCATAGAATAAAAGCAAATATGTAAAAAATGATTAGTGTTTTGGTTTGGGATAGAGTACAGGTGTAGGCTATAGGCTACATGTTTATATTTCTTGAAAAAATGCAGGATGCCAGTCAATTGTTTTATGGTCAGCTTTCAATGGTCCTTTGTTCTTAACTCCTGTCCTTTGGTTATTTTATTTTACATTTTATTTGTGTATAAAATAACATGCAAAAGCATATGTATTTATTCCTCCATTTTTAAAATATATATTATTTACAAAAATACTGTGGTTCTACCATAGTATCAGTGTGATATCAAAGTGACTTTGATGTATATCACGGTACTGAATTATTATACATGATTTATTTTCTTGTAGCGTAATATTTACATAGTACTTCAAGGAACTTCAAATAATATCTGAAGTCCAAATACAGCTATAATAAAATATATAGATAGATAAAAATAAATAAAATGTAATATAATATAATAACTATGTAATATAACAATGTTACAAATAAACACATTTGGTAACTTTTTGTAAGTTGAGAAAAGTGAACACTACCTTAGTTTGTCAGAACTCAACTCATTCAGACCTATTTAGTAGGATTTGTAAGTGATCATGAAGAATATGTTTTCCATTGTGTTGTATTGTATGCGGTCCAATTGTATGTGTTTTGGGCGTTGCAGAGTCATCTCTCTTAGACAGTCTGTCCAGCTGTCATATTTCAAGTAGTTCATCTTTAGGAAGTCTACACCTGAAGGTAAAGACAATTTTCCAGTGGGATAAATGTGTTCTATAAGAGATAGTTCATGCAAAAATTAAAATTATGTCATCATTTGTTGCCTTACAATGAAAGTGAATGGTAACTAGAGCTTTCTGGTTCCAAAAAATGACAAAAAGCACCTTAAAAGTCGCATAAAAGTATTTTGTATGATTTGTGCACTATATTCTACATCTTCTGAAGCCGTTTGAGGAGTTCGTGTCAGAAATGAACTAAAGTATTAGTTTATTTCCATGCCTTTTTTGGATGAACTAGCCTAATCCTTTAATATCACTAACTTGATTCACTTGAGATAATGACATGCGCTATACTTTGCAGCGGACTTTCTCCGTCATTCATGAAGCCACAAGGTTGTCACGGATGGTTGATCGATCTCAGTGGTCAAGTACCGAGCCACCTCGATTTCACAGAGGCTATGGAAGCTTTCGTTACACCGCTAAACGGCCGGCTTTATGCTGGGGGTCCAATTCTCTCACTCTCCCCTCGGCCCCTACAGTCAGCCGTTTCCATATGAACAGACAAATCTTACGTTACGCCCACACCGAGGTTCTGCGAAACCCGAGGTTCGCAGGCCTGTCGGCTGTCACTCAGCTCCCCTGTAAGCCTGTGTATGAGAACAATAACATAGATGATACAGATGACGTATTTTTACCCAATACCCCACACAATGCTCCTGCAGAGAGAAACAGGATGGAGTTAGAGAAGCACACCCTTCAGAAGACCCTCTGCAACCCGAGAGAGGGGGGTTTTGGTGTTCAAGAACAATCAGAGAACGTGTCCTGGCAGAGCCGCATACGGAAGCCAAGCCTGGAGTTTGTTGCAGGAAGACAACCCTCCCAACCTGGCTCACTAATCAGCATGGAGGAGCAGTCTGGAAGTTTAGGGAGGATAGAAAAGCTGGAGGTCACACAACATGCAAGGACAGGATCAGCAAAGTAAGCCAGTAGTTTATACATTTTAGCTGCTTAATCAAACTTCATCACCCATATGGTTTGACAGTGCTATTTAAGCATTTTTATGTTATTTTAATATCGCAGAGAGATTAATGTAGTTTGTTGTTTGTAATTTGCACTTCATAATATTAATAAGTGTATGTTTTTTATATATATATATATATATATATATATATAGCTTTAAAGTACAGTAGTCCACATTTGAAGTGGATCAAAAATTTGTCCTAAGGCAAGAACTCACTTTATACACACACACACAGACACATATGTAAACAGCAACAATAAATATAGTGTATTATTCAATTAATTATATATAATAAATACAAATTATATAGATTTTAATACAAGTATTATATAAGTATTTATACAAGTATTAGTTTGTCAGTAATTACCTTGCAACAAATACATTAGCTTATACATTGCCCTAAAATTGACAAAAAAACTTTTCACAGTTTGGTTAAATTATTATTATTATTATTATTATTATTAGTAGTAGTAGTAGTAGTAGTAGTAGTGATTTCGCAATACAATTTTCTCACAATTTCTTTTTAACAAAATGAGATTTAACACAGATTTTAAAAAAGGTGTCCTTTTGTTATTTCTCAGACCAAAACGCTGCACATTACTTTGTGAAACTGAAAATGTCAAACAATATAGTAAATTGAAATGTTAAAACAAATCCCAAATCAAATACATAAATAATACAAATAAAATAAATTTCCCCATGCAAGTAAACTAAGGTTTTGCCTGTGTATTTTAATCACGATCCAAACAAAGATGCTGCATACATGTTATTTAGATTGTAACATTTTGAAATTTGAAACAAAAACAAAATGGTCTGACTTTAGCTTTGTGATACTACATAAAAAATCTGAACGAAACAAAAACAGCAGACGGGCTGAATGAGACGCAAATGTCACTCTCTGACAGCAGGTGGCACTTAAACATCAAGTATTTATAGGCTGCTGCCCCTGTATGCACGGATCCAATATAATGATGCAGTGCGATTTCTTTCTCCACTGTTGCCGAGATAGTTATTTTGAGATAATTGTGCATGTATGTGTTTATATATAATACTCTCTTGTGATAGAAAACGACAAACATCAGGTGATCATAATCAATCCACAGACTCCAGGTCAACATCTGAAACAAATTAATGGGAACAGGCTAAAAATGTTGTTCATAAACATTGTACCCACAATTTAAGAAAAAAAAACATAGGTCTTGGCACTTAATTAGCTGGGAGAGCGCGGTGAATGCATTGATTATATTATACATTAAAAATGGCATATGGCAATTACCTTGAAACAAAGACATTAGCTTATACATTGCCCAAAAAACATGCACAAGTTTGGTCACAACTTGGTCTGAACTATTTTAGATGGAATGAACTCTAACAGAACTATATTTCTGTTGTATGTCTGTGTGTTGAAGGAAGGGCAGACAAGCTGAACTAGGTCCAGAGATGACACTAAAAGAGGTTGTAAATCTCCTTGCACCAGATAATATGGAAACACAAATCACCGCGGCTAACTTCATACAGAACCAGTGCTTTAACAGTCCTGATGCCAAGAAAAAGGTAAGTAATACTTTACTCTCAAATGACTAGAATGAAATGCTGATATGCTAGTATGATCCACCCAAAAATGATGACATATCTCGCACAGTCCTCAAAGTCTAGCCTCTATGGTTGCATCGATAACAAACACCTCGGGCAAAATGAAACGATGAGTCATAGTACTACATGGTGAGGTGGCACTTTAATTAAGTGGAAAACGGGTGTGGAAGAAAGCGAGAGGAATGCATTTAGTGTGGTTTACATGTTTACAGTGCAGTCGGACAGTAAATTATTAGGATGTCAACATTTGGCAACAGCGTTTCATTGACTTTTTAGTTACGTTTCTGCTGTTCATTTTCCGTAGTACTTGACCTTCACAAACTTGACTTTAAAACATTACAACAAACGTTCAAAGGACAATTCATATAAAAAAGGAGTGGTGTAATGTAGTGGTTTAAGATGTAATTCATGATCTATCACCACTGAATCATTGAGCAAAGGCACTTAAACACAGGAAGCTCCAAGGGGATTTCCTGCATTCACTTTGAATCCAAGAATAGACAATATTAAAACTGTGTCTGGTTAAATAATATATGCGAAAAAATAATACATTTTAAATTATTAGTATTTTTATAGATTAACTTTAAGTGAGCCTTATATGACAGCAAAGGCATCTAAATACATAATAAAAATAGGGGAAATTAGCATGCAGATTATAATATCCAATATCATCCAATTACAAAATATTTAAATCTCTTAAGATTTGTCAATAACCAGTATTATACAAATATATTGTGCATCCCTAAAAATAACTTTTTTTTTTGGCTACTGATAGAGTATATGAAACCTGTCATATATAATTGGATTTTCTTTTCTCTTCTTAAAGTTTTATGTACTACTGTATGTAGATGAACTATAATGTTAATAATCACAAATCTACTTCCCCAATCCACCCATATCATTTGTGAAAACTAACCTGCAATTTATTCTGAATGATCGTGGTTGACATTACAACTGTCAGCACACACGGCCGCCCATGTTTACATATCAACAGTGATTCGGTGCTCAGCAACTTCGCCTGTCCTGATGAAAGATGGTGTGAACTGGTCTTAACCAAACATAAAAGGTCAATTACATACACTACCATTTAAAAGTTTTGGGTCAGTTCGTTTTTTTTTTGAGAAATTTTTATTTTTTTTTCAGAAAGGATGCATTAATCAAATGTGACAGTAAAGATATTTAAAATGTCACAAAATATTTCTAGTTTATTTAGATTTATATTTCAAATAAATGCTGTTCTTTTAAACTTCATGTTTATAAAAGAATCCTGAAAAAAACAAGGTTTCCACAAAAATATGAAGCAGCACAAGTGTTTTCAACATTGATAATAATAATAATAAATGGTTTGATCAAATCAGCATATTAGAATGATTTCTGAAGGATCATGTGACACTGAAGACTAGAGTAATGCTGCTGAAAATTCAGCTTTGCCATCACAGGAATAAATTACATTTTAAAATATGTAAAAATGTTGGTACAAGAACCTTGACTACACTAACAGAAGACTTACATGGAAGTCTTACAGGGGAAAAAAAATAAAAGATTCAAAATTGTAGAATATGACACATTTCAATGTTGAGGTTTCTTATTTTAGCAAGTTCCATCTGCTCAGGTACTTTATCTTCAAGGCATCCCAAAGCTGCTGAAGCTCATGCAGAGTGAGAGCGAGGAGCTCCAACTGGCTGCTGTCAGCGCACTCCGAAATATTGTTTTTGAAAACAATGAGAACAAAATGGAAGTCAAAGACTGTGAGGGGCTTCCAGTGATCCTGACACTGCTCAAGAAGAACCGAGACATCGAGACCCGACGGCAGCTCACTGGTAAGACAGCCATTTACAGTATTTCAAGTTTTAGTTCACCCAAAAATAAAAATTCTGTCATTAATTACTCACCCTCATGTCGTTCCAAACCCGTAAGACCTTCGTTCATCTTCGGAACACAAATTAAGATATTTTGATGCATTGTGACAGCTCTCTGACCCTCCCATAGACAGCAAGGGTCCTTACACGATCAACGTCCAGAAACGCAGCAAGGAGATCGGTAAAATAATCCATGTGACATCAGGGGTTCAACCGTAATTTTACGAAGCTACGAGAATACTTTTTGTGTGCAAAAGAAAGAAAAAAAAAACGACTTTATTCGGCTGACACAGAACAACATACGCTGTTTGCGTTCAGTGGATATTCTCCAAAATGCGCACAAAAAGTATTCTCGTAGCTTCGTAGATTATTTTACTGATCTGCTTGCTACGTTTCTGGACGTTGATGGTGTAAGGACCCTTGCTGTCTATGGGAGGGTCAGAGAGCTGTCACAATGCATCAAAATATCTTAATTTGTGTTCCGAAGATGGAACAGAGGTATTACGGGTTTGGAACGACATGAGGGTGAGTAATTAATGACAATAATTTTCATTTTTGAGTGAACTAACCCTTTAAGTTTTGCTGCATTTATATTTCATTACTCAGTCAAACTTGACTTCACTTTAGCTGATCCAGCTAAACTCAAACCATGTCTCCAACTAAGAAAACATCCAGATCTTGAACACGTGACCTCTAGCCTGCCACTAATCTTGCAGATGTTATTCTCTCTCCAGGGCTGCTGTGGAATCTGTCTTCTCATGACCTCCTGAAAGAGCAGCTCGTTAGAGAAGCGGCCAAACCTCTCACAGATAGTGTGCTGGTGCCCTGCTCAGGCATTTCGGAAGGGGAAGACCCCAAGTTGGAGCTCCTTGCTGACCCCGACATTTTCTACAATGCTACTGGCTGCCTTAGGTATTACCATTTGAAAGAGAAGATACAACAGGTTTTAAATGAACCAGATTTATTTTGACAATCCAAGCTGTTCTTAGTGCTACAACTGCCAAAGTTATACATATACATTATTCTAATATACACTACTGTTCAAACATTTGGGGACAGTAAGATTTTGTTGTTGTTTTTTTTTTTAAGAAATTTAGGCAGCATTAAACACAGTTATAATATTACAAAAGATTTTTAAAAGCTCACCAAATCAGCATATCAGAATGATTTCTGAAGGATCATGTGACACTGAAGACTGGAGTAATGGCTGCTGAAATATCAGCTATGTCATCATAGGAATATATTACATTTTAAAATATATTAAAACAGAGCATGGTTATTTTAAATTATAATAATATTTACTGTTTTTTCTGTATTTTTTTTATTTAAAAAATTTGGTGAGCCTTGGTGGTATTTACTTTGCATTGCATTTCTACATAAAAGGTGTTATTAAAGGCAGGGTATGTGATTTTTCAAAAACACTTTAGAAAACTGATTCGGGCCAAATCGCAAAACAAACTTGTAGCCAATCAGCAATAAGGGGCGTGTCTACTCGTGATGTGGTGGAGAGCGCGTTCAATCACTTACTCTGCCTTTAAACAATATATATTTTTTTGTTGTTGTTGTTTTTTTTTTTTTTAGAAATTTGAGTTCAGCTGGTCCAGATGGACGTAAAGCCATGCGGGACTGTGAGGGTCTCATTGAGTGCATCATCTATTATATCCGTGGTACCATTGCAGACTACAAGCCTGATGATAAGGTAAAGAGCTACTCACATTAAATCCCCATCTTTATCAACAGCAACAGTAAGTCTTTCATTTATGTCTAATAATTAAAGGAGTCATATCACAAGGAATCACATTTTCCTTGATCTTTGAAGATAAAAGAGCTTGATTTCTTGTACTATGAAAACTTTTAGATAGATTTCATAACACAGAATGTCCTCTCCAGTGGGGAATATAAAGTTTATTCAAACTAAGCTCTTAAAACGACTCATTCTGAATGCTCGGAACTTTGTGACACAGATGAATGCGTAAGCGTGTGACCATCCACATTTACGTCAGTGATACCTATTGGGTGATAAGAAACTATGCTGCTCAGCCTCTGTGAGATAGTAAAGAGAAAGCCAGATATTATGTTTTATGTAATGTTATATTATCTAATATGATCCGGAGTGATTATTCCAGCTGTTGAACAATTCATAATAATTTAATTATTAATTCTTATTTTCTAGGCTACAGAAAACTGTGTGTGCATCCTGCACAATCTTTCTTATCGGTTTGATTGTGAGTTGCCACGTGTGGATTCCCCAGTGGTACAACAGCCAAAACAAAATCACAATGCAGAAACTAGCGACCCCGGATGTTTCATCCTCAGTAGTCCCAAAAACACTGAGGAGGTTAGTGTTACACCGTAGATTAAACAAAGAGTTTGCTGAAATGTATTCACCCTCAGGCCATCCAAGAGGTTGATGAGTTTATCTCTTCATCAGAACAGATTTGGAGAAGTTTAGCATTGCATCACCAATGGATTTGGAGAAATTCAGCATTACATCATTTGCTCACCAATGGATCCTCTGCAGTGAATGGGTGCCGTCAGAATGAGAGTCCAAACAGCTGATAAAAACATCACAATAATCCGCAAGTAATTCATACGACTCCAGCCCATCAATAAGCATTTTGTGAAGTGAAAAGCTGCATGTTTGTAAGAATCAAATCCATTATGGCATTTTAACTTTAAACCATTGCTTCGAGTCCCTAATCCATAATGACACTTCCTCCAGTGAAGTGAGAGTCTGTCTCTTGTTGTTCTCTCACATCAAAATACACCGATTTATTTGGGTAGAACTGTTTTCACTTGTAAACGTGCTTGATCTGCACATATTTCTCTCCTGATTAAGACAAGATGACATTTTCACTGGAGAAAGCAATATTATGCATAGAGGAAGCTGGAAGCAATGGCAAAAACATCTTAATGATGGATTTGTTTGTCACAAACATGCAGCTTTTCGCTTCACAAGTCATTTACTAATGGACTGGAGTCGTGTGGATTACTTGCGGATTATTGTGATATTTTTATCAACTTTTTGGACTCTCATTCTGACGGCACCCATTCACTGCAGAGGATCCACTGGTGAACAAGTGATGTAATACTACATTTCTCCAAATCTGTTCCAATGATGAAACAAACTTATCTACATCTTGGATGACTTGAGAGTGGATGAATTATAAGCAATTTTTCATTTTTGGGTGATTAAATGTTGTCGCTGATGATGTAATGGATGAAAACGTACAGCTTGACTTTTTCCTGTTGAGTATTCAGACTGACCAAAATGCCATCTCTAATGCAAATGTAGTGGTGTCGAACACAAATTGACCTCCTATGTGGCATCATATGTTGTGTCTCGCCTCAGGAAGCAGATGCAGACTATCCCTTACTCGAAGAGAACGGCAGCCCTCACGATTTGGAGTGGCTCTGGAGCGCCATCACTGTCCGCATGTATCTCTCTCTCATTGCCGTCAGCACAAACCAGCACACAAAGGAGGCATCCATTGGAGCACTGCAGAACCTCACAGCTTGCTCTGGAGAGGTAGAATATAGAAATAAATCTCAATAAAATAACTATAAGCAGCATTGACTTCAAATGACATTCATGCTTAGAGATTAGTGTCTTTTATCTCCATTAGCTATCCCAAGCCATCGCACACTTCATCGTGCAAAAAGAAGGAGGCCTATCTCAGGTGAAGAAGATGCTACAAGAAGGAGAGAAGGAAGAGATCAGAATATCTGTGTCACTGCTAAAAAAACATCTCTCGTTACCGAGAATTGCACAAAGATATTGGTGAGCTGCCATTATATAACAATATACACAATAACAGCACATGGCTGTGTCAGGCAGAAGAGGAAATAAACAAATGGTTTATGAACATCTCTACAGTTAAACAGGTGTTACCAGAGCTGGTTGCCATCCTGCCAAACTCTGACCGAAGTGTAGAGCAGCCTATAGAGGTCACTGTGATGATTTGTCGCATTCTCATCAATCTGAGCCATGCATCTGTACCGAACACCTGTGCCATCATAAACCAAGGAGCGTTACCCAAGATCATCAGCATCAGCACTAAAGACAACGGGTACAGTTTCATTTTCAGGAACTTTCAGTTATGGGACGTATAATAAAACTCACAATAAAAGTAATTTATGTGACTTATTTAATTTGTACATTTAATTCTCAATTAAATCTAGGTTTGGACCCACACGGGCGGGCCAGGCGGCTTGTATTTTACTTCATATCCTATGGAGGCATTCAGAGCTGCATAGCAGTTTCAAAAAGGTGAGATGTTTTGCTGCATGTTTGCATCCTACAGTCATGAAGTAATAAAGTGTTATTACTTACTATTTTGGGGGACAAATAAATAAACAAGCAGTACATTATAACCAATAGTCAAAGATGTAGGTCAGTTTAGGGCAGCTACTCAAGATATTAAGAGTGTTTACAATGAAGAAATGAATGCAGTTAACTGTGGGAAGGCATAGAACAAAACTTAGTAGTTGGTGTTCGTGTACATCAATTTATGGCACTAATGCAGTGAAGCAAATTTGTGTCCTTTCACATCATTTCCTGATCTCATTATTCTGCCTCACCTTCTCCTGATCATTTGTGCTTCACTCCCATCTATAAAAGTGGCAAAAAGGCCAACAATTAGAGTAATAGTATGTATAATGTGAGAAATGGTCAGAAAGATGCAAAGATTTACTAATATTAGAAAACAATTAAACAATAACATAAAAAGTGCTCCTATATATTTTTAAAATGTATTTTTATTTATTTAGTCATTTAGCAGACGCTTTTATCCAAAGCGACTTACAAATGAGGACAACAGAAGCAATCAATTGTATTAAAACAACTAAAAACAGATCCAAAACTAAAAGCTAAAACTTTATAAATACTACCTATACACATTTTAAAAATAAAGAGATTAGTAAATATGTATTTATTTGTTTTTTACTCAAGGTCTAACCAATAAAATATTTTAGAGATTGGCGTAATTAGAAAAAAAGTATATCCATAATAAAGATATCTATAATCAACACCTATATGGTGTTTTACTATTTTATTAATATGCATGACATTCCCAGGTCTGGAAATAACACTTTTAAAATTAGGCTAACTCATATATCTCAATTCTCAATGGGAACCCTGATTCTTCAAAGGGGTGAGGGAGTGTGTTAAAATAAGAAATCTTGATGTTTAGTTTTTGTTTTTTTTAGCTTATTTTTAAAGCATGTTTCGTCTTTTTAAAAATAATTTAAAATCATCCTGTGGCTTCCTTAGAAGTTTGCGGACTCCTGGTTGAGAACTACTGATCGAAAACTAATTCACGTGTTTTAGATTTTGCTTTCATTGCATGTATATTAACTCTTGTCATCCGTTTTTTTTTTTTTATCTATGGCAGGCCGGTTACAGGAAAACTGACTTCATTAACAACAGGACCGTGAAGGCTGTGAATTCAGTTCGTGATTAATGGGATCCAGAAATATACCACAAATGAACAAGACTTTTCACCTGCTTTTTTAGGATATATAAAAAATGGTGCTAATAACATGGCTTTGGTGCGTGTTTGTATATATGCTTTTTTTTCTTCATTTAATACTTAATAGTTTACTCTGTGTTTTAATTAAATGATAATAGTTATGTCGGTCAAATTTAATTTATTTTTTACTGAACTTTTTAAGAATTGTACTGCCTTTGTTCTGTTTAAATAGCAATATTAAAGCATTTTCATCAACAAAGATATTTGTGTATTTGTTTTTATTTTGCAGTGGGTAAAGCCACTTCCTAGCATTGTGTAGCAAAACAGTGTCCAAGTTATTTTTTTGTTATTTTCAAATAAGCTACAATATTTTCTCCAGTCACTGAAGGTTTATTGTCTGTTTGTTTAGTTACCATGGTTCTGTTTGAGTACAGTCTGCTCTCAACGCTCTATAAACACGGTTTTTTAAAGCATAAAGCATTAATAAAAAACTCAAATGAATTTGACATTATACTTTAAATAAACAATACTCGTGATGATTTCGAGAAGTTGAGAATCACGCTAAAGGTTCAGGAAGTGATTTGAAGTCTTTTGAATAATAACAAATCATCATAATCCTCGTTGGGAGGGATTAAGCGAAAGATCGAAATCCCTTTACGTTATCGACAGAATCAGAACAGAATCAAAACGTTCGGATGAAACGGACACATGCATTCCTCAACAATAAATTACTAATGTTTTATGCTTTGTTACTTTGTACAGTAGCTCGCTTTGTCCACAAAGCATTTTTAATGTTCTTTTACGTCACATCCGTAAACAAAGAAGCTCATGCGAGCTGGACTGTGCCATTATGTTACTAGGGGGTGCGTGCTAGTCTTGTACATGGCATGTTGTCGACATTTGTTGTAGTTTTATTATAAAACAACCGTCTCGTGCCTATTTTCCAAGTTTAATATCTCTTTCTGACAGCTACATGTTCATTTCTCTTATTAACTTTACTTCTTAAATCCAAGGCAAAATATCGACACCCCTATAGCTGCGGAATAATAGATTCTCCCTGTTTCACAAAACACTAGCGAAGTGACATTTTAAAGAGCCCTTTAAAGTCCTAGTGTACTAAGGAAGGAGTAGCATTCTGCAAATCGAGGAAAAACTCGGTTGTCCACTGTTGTTTGCCAAGTCCTCACTTTCGAGGACTTGACTCAGGTAACTGTTACATAGTTTATATAGATAATATATATAATATATATGATATTTCTTTGCAAGTTTAAAGAGCTGGACATTGGTTATGTTTACATCATTGACTCACTGAATGAAATGCATGACTAAAGCATTTATTATAAAACAGTGGAAAATTAAGTCGAACACGTACGTCTTTGCGTTGTTCGCTTTATTAAATGTACAGGCGCGCTCACTGTCTTGTTTATTAATATTTATCTCACATCCAAATCATAAAGCGACTGTTTACTAATTTCACGTTGCTAATCTTTAAATGGGTTGGGGTTTGCATGATCTGGAAAGTCCAGTTCGGCTGCTCTCCTGCTTTGACAGTTTGCTCGTGTTTTGTCCTTGTTTGTGTGCTGAAGATAAGGTCACGTGTGCAGAGCAGCTGAGCGCAGTGTGTGTGTGTGTGTGTGTGTGTGTGAGAGTGTGTGTGTCGCGCTGTTACAGCACCTCCTTTTAGGGCCCAGAGCTGCAGGAGCCGTAACCAGTGCCAGTGGTGCTGTTATCGGTCCCTCTTTATGTAAACCTGACTGAGGATGTGCATGTGCATGGGTTTCTGTTTTTACCACCAGAACTATTGAACCGGTCTATGCTTTTTTTCCTATCCTCAAAATAGACACTCTCTTTTGGGAGTAACAAGATTGGAAGGGCTTGAACCTGTGGTCTTTCTATTGTAACCAGGCTCCAAATACTGGTAGAAGTACTGGTATTTGTAACTGTGTTAATTGCTATAAACTTGAGACTGTTCAGGAGCAAGTTGAGGTATACAGTTCATAGAAGTGCCCTATCATGCATAGTGAAGTCAACATTATTGTTTTAGAAATTATAACAACACTAAATAAATATAATGTAGAATAAATAAAACCAAATGTGAGCATTTGACCATTGTGACTTCATTATGTTGTTCCAAACCAGTATGACTTATTTTTTCTTCAGTGGAATGCAAAAGGAGACTTTAGAGCATTTTTTTCCCCACACAATCAAAGTAAATAGTGACTGAGATTGTGTTCCACAGAAGTAAGAAAGTACTACAGGTTTGGAACGACCTGAGAGAGGAAATGTTGAAAGAATTTACATTTTAGGTTTAACTATTCCTTTAACTCTCAGAATGTGCAGAGAATCAATGCGATTTCAAATTCTTGTTGTTTTACAGTAGCACCGGCAGAAAATGTAGGTATTTCTATTGTAACAAATACTAATTACAAGATAACAAGCAGTTTTGTCGGAGCATTAAGAATAATAGGTAGGATTAGTTTCTAACTTACTATCTGAATGCATTTTTATTAATTAATGAAGGTCATTGTTGACTTTTTGTTACTGATGCTGACTCAACTTCCTGAAAGACAAGCCGTTACTCTGTTACATTTGGAAACAGGTGTGTAGTGAAGCCTTTAAAGGCAGAGGGGTGTAACGCGATAGGTTTGCTTTTAAAGCTCACGCTGCTATCTGGTGTTATTTGTTACCCAAGAGACAGCACCGGTTAACATCTGAATCGCATTTAAAATGCAATGTCCCTTTGTGGGCCACATGAATATAACTGAGCCCTTTTGTTACCCGTTTATTTTCCCTTGCCTTTGCAAGTCACTTTTCTTTATGTCAACAAAGCTTTTTGAATTTTCCAGCACTGAAAGTGTGCCAGCTCTAACTTTATCCTATTGTCATATAAGCGGTTGCCCCATTTCCACTGAAAGCATCAGCTTCAAGTTTGTCCCCAAAAAAATTAAATTTTAGCCACAAGACTCTCCTCAATACCTTTTTTTTCATAATTTGCACCAGCCCCTCACAATGCCCCGGAACGATGAACGTCCCACCTCCACATCTACGGTGGTCAGCGAGGACCAGAACAGTGACACAGAGTCATCGGAAAGGTGCGACAGTTTGACCTCGTCTAGCGATGTGGACTGTTCTCGCCAGAGCTTCACCAGCGATTCATCCAGCAAACACAACTCTCCTTCTTGTAAGTGTCCAGTTAGAATATACTATCATTTTAGTATTATTTATATACAATTGTAGTATTTATTAATAAATAAAGAAATAATTTGATATTTTTAGTTATCATTTTAGTCATTTTTATGTGGATTTATAATTAATATATTTTATTGATTTAAAAATGCATTCATTTATATTTTATTTCAGTTAACAAAAACAGTTTTGATCGTTTTAGTTAACAGTAACAACACTTATCGAAACATATTTTGTTGTATAGAAGAATCTATTGGTCTTTTAACCTGTATTGCTACTGTGTCCTCAGGCAGCCCACCAAAAACCCTAACGCTTGATGAGGTCATGGCCTCGGCTAGGGACCTTTCTAATCTGAGCCTGGCTCATGAGATCGTTGTCAACCGGAACTTCCACCTACAGCCTCCGGATCTACCTCAAAATAGGTACTAAACTGTTGTTATATAATTACCATCTCCAGATCTGGGTCCCACACTTGATGTTCAGTTTCCTTGGTAACTGTTTATAACTATAGACATGGGTCAAGAACGAGTTAAGGGTGATGATCAAGAAAATGTACACACACAAATATACAACTAAAATATACAAAATTCAATGTTTAGGCATTTTGCTTTCAATTTTGCATTTTGAAATGTACAACTATACAAAATTAATATAATTAATGAATAAAATAGATATATAATAAATATATAACAATTGAATCCAACCCGTTTTTCCCCTCAAGCCTGGAGAAGAAAGTTAAGGATATGGTGCACAAGGCCTTCTGGGACTGTCTTGAATCTGAGCTGAATGATGACCCTCCTGAGTACGATTACGCCATCAAACTTCTGGATGAGATCAGAGATGTAAGTTACACATTTACTCTGATACAATGATGAAAAGCAGTCTGATGGCAAATGCCTTCTTAATCATTTTTTTCCTATCATCAAAGACCCTGCTGTCCTTCCTTAACCCCGGGGCCAATCGCCTGCGTACTCAGATCATGGAGGTTCTGGACATGGACCTGATCCGCCAGCAGGCTGACAACAATGCGGTTGATATCCAGGGCCTTGTGTCTTACATCATCAATACTATGGGCAAGTTCTGTGCGCCGGTCCGAGACGATGAAATCAAGAAGCTCAAGGAGAACTCGGGCAACTTAGTGACACTGTTCAAGTATGTTATTAAGGTGTCTTCTTTTATAGCTTTGTAGAACTATAGGTCAATTTCAATTTAGCACCCATTGGCTGGTGTAATAACATGCAAATAGTGCGTCTCATTCAAATTTGTGCATGAAATCTGTGTACAGGTACGTACATTTTCATGAACAAATCTTGAATCACCAATTACTTCCGTACTAAAATTGGTTCTCAATTTAAGAAAAAATGTAGTGTACTGAAACCATACATATGCAAAAATCATATATTATGGGTGGCCTTATAACTAGTGTTATTTTAGTAACATTGAGATGCTATTGTAGTTATATTAATATTTTCAATCAGTTTTAATTTTTCTGGTTTATTTTACTCTTATTTAAAGATTTAGTGTTTTTGTCATTTTTAGTAGTTTTTGGGGGTTTTATATATATATATATATATATATATATATATA
>NW_015634010.1:609319-642007 GCF_001515625.1 Sinocyclocheilus rhinocerous
ATAGAATTTTTATTTCAGTTTTAGTTTTTGTTATTTTAGGACATCAAGTTAAACTAAATTAATATGAGAAATGTTGCCTTGGCAACTAGCTGAAATAAATATATTTTTAAAAATTCTATTTCAGTCAAGTGTATTTCAAGTCACGAAAAGGTTTTATATGATTTTAGTTTTAGTTTACTATAATAACGCTGCTTATTATAACAATGTTATAATTACATTTTATACATAGATATTTCATCTTAAATATATTAGAACAAGGTTAAGAACAAATTTTGGTGTGTAAGCACATGTTGTGACATGGTCATTTTTCATGGGAAGTTGTCTTGTTCGTACAAATATGAATAATCCATGCAATTATTAGTGAATGAGATGCAGTGATTGAGGGGGATGCGGGACACAAATCAGTAATGGTGTTGTCTTCACTAACAGCCATATTTGATGCGAACAGTCACCTGAGGCAAAGTAATTGACTTGGAAATGATCACTTGTGTGGTAACAGGGAGATCTTCCGGGTGCTGGACCTGATGAAAATGGACATGGTGAATTTTACCATCCAGAGCCTCAGGCCAGAGCTTCAGAGGCAGTCGGTAGAGTATGAGAGAGCCAAATTCCAGAGCATTCTGGAAAGAACTCCCAGTAAGTCCACAAACAAATTTGTACGAAAAGCATTGAAAATTATTTGACATAAATTGCATTTTCACCCATTTTCACAAAAAATTAAAAATAAAATAAAATTCTGTCATCACATATCACCCTTTTGTCATTCTAAAACAATTTAACTTTCTTTCTCCTGTGAAACACAAATGATGCTTTGAAGATGTTTTGACTGTTTTTGTCCAACATTGGACACCACTGATGTTCATTGTATGGACAAAAAAAAAACACTGAGAAAATTTTTCAAAATATCTCCACAGAAGTAATAAAGTCATACAGGTGTGGAACGACATGAGTAAATGAATTTTCATTTAAAGGGATAGCTCACCCAAAAGTATCTGGACTCTTTTGCACATCTGGGCTCTTAACCTTTAACATCTTTTTAATTCAACCCAGGTGCTTTGGATCACACAAATGAGTGGATCAAATCTTCAATTGAGGAGGTCACTCGAGTCATGCCACCATCAGACAAGAGCAGCGATTCTGGGCAGAGCGGCAAACCCTTACCAGGCCCCACGTTGGTGCTAAATACAGCCTACATCAGACTGCTCATTTGGGACGAGAGCAAGGGCCCGTTGCCTGAGGTTGGAGAACAAACACACATTTAAACTCATACTAAGCTTTGATATCAAATTCAAAATGCATCTTTAAGAGTGTTTTATGATCTAACATTCTCAATTTTGCACTTGCAGACCCTGATGACCGATGAAGTGAGGTTGCAGGAGATGCAGCGGTCTCTTCAGCTCTATCAAGCGGTCGCGTCTGTTCTGCTGATAGTCTACAGCTCAATAGGAGGGGTCGTGTCAGGCCTGCCCACTCTTGTCGAGCGACTTAAGAAGATGACAGCAGTGCTGCTGGAGGGCATGCATAGCAAGTACGTCCGTTCTCTGTCCTTCCCCTAAACTCTGCTCAGGCTAACACATGCACATGTCACACACATACTTCTACATAAACATAATAATGAACATCTCAATCTAAAAGATCTTGCCTGTCGGCTTTGTTTTTTTCCCCCCCCCCCGTTTGGCTTACAGCGATTTTAATCTCACCGAAGCTCTCGGAAACGTCAGTGCTCAGATCTGCTGTGAGGTCAACAAGTCTCTGGCCGAAAGAAACTTCCCAGCTCTCCCGGCTGAATTGCAGGAAACCTTAAAGGGCCAGATCTGCGACGTCACCCAGGAAAACAACCCAATACGCACTCTTGTTGGTAAGGAAAATGCAAAAGAATATTCAAGTGTAATCAACAGCACTTGCGACACTGCAAAAATGATTTTCTTATTCTTTTTTGTCTTGTTTACCAGTACAAATATCTAAACAAACATTCTTAAATCAAGACATAATTACTTGAGAAGCAAAATAGATCATATTTAATAATATATATTAAATATATTAAATTTTTCTTTATGCAACTCAAGTTAAGTAACTTGATTTAAGAATGTTTAGAAATGTAATTTGTAATAGAAAACAAGACAAAATACTAAGAAAATCCCTTTTTTTTTTTTTTTTTGCCTAAATATTATTTTAATCTTAAAATGGAAATAAATGGAGCCATATTTTGGAGGATTTAGAAGCAGAAATGCGAAACTTATAATTTTATAAAAGCAAATACATTAATTATGTTAAAACCAGTGTATTATTTAAGCTATAAAGCTGTTCAAATAATCATTTTTCTAGTAATTTTACATTGTTTTCATGGCAACTAAGTTGTAAATTTGCATATAACGGTTAGCAAGCTTTTTAAATATTATATTAACAAGCATATTGTTTACATTGTGTGGCTATACTATTAAAACAGTGATACTTTCACATTTATAAATTGATCCCATTCACTTCCATTTTAATTGCCTCACTGTAACGCGTTTCTGCTTTATTCTATTTATTTATTTATTTCATATTAAATAAAAAAAATGAAAGTGGAAATTAAGTTTTGTGATAATCAACATTATGACACAAATGCTGTCAGTTGAGCTTACCTGAACTCGTAATATTGCCTTAAAGCCTGTAAAGCTTGTATTGTGTTTTTATGTGCCTTTTCCGTGCCACAGAGGGAAGAGTACATCAGTACTTTAGGGTGGTCCTCACCTCTACCAACTCTCACAGGACGCCCCCTCCCGTACCACCAGGCTTGGGTCTGATTCAGCCAGAGCTCATGGGGCTTGGGGTCAGCTTTGTCAACCTAGTCAACTTCAACAAAAAGGTTTACGGTCCTTTCTATGTGAGCATCCTGAAGAATCTACTTTTCATCGACATGCAAGCACCAACTCCGCAGAATGGGATCGTACAGGGGCCACCAAGCAGTCCACTGGAGTCCAAATAAACCAGGATGCATCATTTACTTGATTCGTTATTATCACCATACATTTCCCTCATGTGTTTCTCTCGTGTGAATTATTTGATGCTTGATTCAACGGAATCACTGCAGTACGAAGAAGACTGAAGAACAACAGTGTGCTATGGTGCTTAAAATGGGAAATTATGGATTGGGGGCGTTGTTGCTGTTTATTATGCTACAAAGAATCTATATTCCTTGCCAAGTTATATTTTTAGCATCTCTCTAACTGTGGTTTTCACTTGACAGTGTTACTGCAAAGAAATGCAGTCATTACGTACAGTATATTGACCATGTTTAGGTGCAAGGCAGAAATGTTTCTATATTTACAGTTGTTAAAGACATAGCCAAAATAGGCTAATATATTTACATAGATCATTTACAGACTTTTGAGAATATGTTGTTATCCATTTAGAGATACCCGAATTGTTGTTTCCCATGCCCATTTTCTAGATCATAAAAAAAAGTTTATTGGAGCATACTGTAATCCATCAGCAACAAAGTGAAATTATTCTTTGTTTGCTACACATTATTTTGAAAGTGTTGTATTACAATTGTTAACTGTATTTATACTTAAATATTGTCCGAGTTTCTTATTCTGCATAATTTGAAAAGGAAGAAACTTGAAATTATATAAAGAGGGAGAATCGAGAACTCTGGGAAGATAAAATTGAACAATATTGTTAAATTAATCTGATTTTTTTTATTTTTTTATTTTTGTCCTGGTTGTGTCATTTTATACAGATATGACTGCATGATCATTTGTCGTCCTTTTCTATCCTTTAGACATCAATATTTGGGCTAGTTTTGTATGCCATTTGTACATCATTGTGCTTTGTTACAGGCATGTTTGTTTTATTACTGTTGTTTTTGAAAATTAAGGCGATTGTCTTAAATAATGTTTGTGCTCTTACGTTTAGTTAAATTAATAGTTTTATTATAACTAATTACCAAACCGCATAGATCAAGACCCTTGTTTTGCTGGTGATAATTTTTTTTGCCGTTGTGACAAGCGAATGAATGACATCTTTGTGTGGAAAGCCATTGTTTCAACATGACAGACCTTCAATTTAACAATTTTGCAATAACCTATGTGTTGTTTGTTTTCAAGATGTAAGAACCCTTGTAAGAACAACAAAATGTGTGTAGTGTGACAAGCACTAAAAAAAATACAAATAAAAGAAAGTGTGAAAACTAGTTCATATTCCTTTAAACCTGTTTCTGCATTCATCTGACAGCATTTAAAAATTATTTTGTTACATTTTTTAAACTAAATTAATCAATTCATTTTTAATTAATTTAATTACTGTATGTGGGGGAAAAATATATATTAATAGTTAAATCTCAACCTGGTCTATATTTAATTTGTCGGAGCGCAATTAATGTGCCCGTTGCTTCATAATTAAAACTCTTATTTTGCAAGAATACTACTTCCGGTGTGTTGATGTCACGCTGATGACATCTGTAGCTAGTTGAAGGCTAGCCGTGTCAAACTCACAACCATCCTAGCTTTCGAGACCAGTGTCACTGTTATTTAGTGTCTTTTCATCATTTCGAAGTTTTAATCATGATGCAATTCATAGTAAGTATTTACATCTGTTCGTGAGATTGTAAATGTGTATTTATTCGCTTGCTAATTCACATTGTAGTAGCTAATAACTAAGTAACTAGCTGATCAAAGGGTTTAATTTGAACTAAACATAAACATTTAAATCCGGATAATTTATAATATAGAAGAATGTATCTATATGTCACATAAGTTTGTTGATGGAGCATCTTGTTTTTCCAGCTTGGCTTCACTCTGGGGAACGTGGTTGGCATGTATCTGGCACAGAATTACGAGGTTATACATTTAAAAACAATATTTAATCTGTGCCTAAAATCTTATAATAAACTTATTTTAATAAGACTGGACTAAATAGCATTAGTCTTGAAATAGAGAACAGCTCCACTGTTTAGTGATTAATGTCTGATATAATTTATTTATAACGTTTTCCAGGTACCCAATATTTCAAAGAAAATCGAGGCCTTTAAGAAGGACGTGGAGGCCAAGAAGAAACCCCCAGAATGAGGGACAGGAGACCAGCCCTGTGTGGAAATATGGCTAAATGTAATTAACTAAAGATGGTGGAACATTTAAGAACAAGAATATATAATATAGTATGCGTTAAAATATAAACAAATTAGCCCTCAAGGGGCACAGTATATTCCTAGTGTCAAATAGTGCCTCAAAATCCCATTTGTTTTTAAAAGTTGACATGTTTTGCATTTTGCATTGTATTCTCTCTCTCTCTCTCTTTCTTAAATCAGGGAAATTTTGTTTACACCTGATTTATTTGCGGTTACCTTTTGGATAGTTATTCATTAATATAATTTTTTTTTTTTAAACCCAATGGAATAATTTTTGTTTTCATTTCTTCTTTTTTTTTGGTCAGAAACAGCTTGCAGTGTGATGCAGTTCTTGGGTTTCCTGTATTTATGGAGAAACATGTTTGCAGTGCAAATAGGAACTGCACATAATAATCAGTTATTCAAAACAAATTACTGCAATGTTTCATAAAGGCTACTTAATATTATGCAATAAAGATGTGAGATTATATACTAATAAAATGCGTGTTTTAAGTTGTTGGTTGCCAATATTGTCATTTTCTAGTAATACTTACGAAATAAATGTCACGCTTAAATGTATCAAATGAAAAAATGCTACACGTGACATTTTTGTTAATTAAATTTAGGTAAGACTTAAGGGGTGCAACATTCAAAATAAACCTTTACATTTTTCATACTATAAAACCTTTGCTGAATAATTGTTTGTCTAAAATACACCAGGGAAACAAGGGGTTAGTATGATGCTTTAACAAATAATGGGACACCAACTGACACATTATTCATGGAAAAAGCCAAAAACATCCACTTTAAGATCATCATCTTATATGAAAGTATACATTACATAAAAGCTTACACTTAGGCTGATGATACACGGGGCAACGTTTTGAGTAATCCAGATAGACATTTGTTACCCATCCTCAATGGGGAAGTGTCTAAGCAACATTGCTCAAAAAAGATGATGCAATTTTGAAATTGATGTGTGAATGGTGCCTGTAAAAAGACGGAACGTCATTGCCTATGTGCACAGCGCATTTTTGTATTTACCGGTAAAGTCGTTCCGGTAATTTTACGGCAATTTACTGGTATTACTGTGTGAAAGGGGCTATAATGTAGAAACCTCCACAGGTAGACCGGCGTGTCCTGTTAAAAGTGTGCTGTTGTAAGTTTTGACCGGCAGATGGCGCGGTGCACACGGAAATAACTTTATCTGTGGTCCAATTACTACAGTTGCATCACGGTGTACATTTCTTAAGGTTATTATGGTTAAAATTATGTAAAATAATACATATTAACAGTTTATATATATATATATATATATATATAGTCTAGTATTTATCACAGTGACTTTTATCACGTCATCACTGGGCACGCAAAAACAAGCTTTAGATTTGTTAAGCGTAGTACTTATTCAAAATAGCAATTATTCAGAATATTAAATTGATACGAGACGCATTAGGTTTGTAAAGTTTATCGGTTAAAGTTTCTCCGGAAGCTGTAAGTGAGTGTTTCCGGTACTCGTGGCCGCGGCTCCTGTGACAGCTGTTGAGCGAAACAAGCCAAGATGATCTCCCTCACCGACTCCCAGAGTAAGATTAACATAACCTGTCTCACTGACAGCTCTTCCTCAGACAGTGTCTAGCGTCAGTGCTTTCACAAAGCCTGTGGTCTTTATTATTTCGCCTCTCTGAGTGTTTATGTGCGTATAGATTCATGCAGCTGCGTACAGATGTCACTCCACCAGTTACAAGTATAGCGTAAACGTCTGGAAACAAACAAAATAGATGTTCTGGCTGAACACCCGCTTTAATTTTGACAGTGAACTGCACCAGACGCACTACATAAAGACAGAATCATCATAATCATCAATAAGAAATAAAAAAAATCACATATTTGCAAATATTTTCTAAGATGTGCCATTAAATGCAAATTATATATATATATATATATATATGTCATTGATTAAAAACGATTTTTTTGTCAATTTTTCGAAATTGAGATTTATGCATCGTCTGAAAGCTGAATAAATAAGCTTTCCATTGATGTATGATTTGCTATGACAGGACAATATTTGGTCGAGATACTATTTGAAAATCTGGAATCTGAGGGTGCAAAAAAAAAATCAAAATATTGAGAAAATCGCCTTTAAAGTTGTCCAAATGAAGTTCTTGGCAATGCATATTACTAATCAAAAATGAAGTTTTTATTTATTTACGGTAGGAAATTTACAAAATATCTTCATGGAACATGATCTTTGGCATAAAATGTCCTATCCTAATGATTTTTGGCATAAAAGAAAAATAGATAATTGTGACCCATACAATGTATTTTTGGCTATTGCTACAAATATACCCCAGCGACTTAAGACTGGTTTTGTGGTCCAGGGTCACATATATACTAGTTTCTGATCAGTTTCTTTTGTATACGTTTGTTGTGAGTAGTATCTACACATTGATTTACTACAGATTTCTACTTCCATTTTCATCATATTCTTCATTATGCTGCTCTACAGTTTCCTGGTATCAAGTGTCTTCTCATAATAGTTCAAACACAATTTTTAAAAAGTAGTTTATATAACTTTGTAGTACAAGTGCACTGAGACACAAAAGCACAGATCCCTCCACCCAAAGCCAGTTTTTCTCTCTCACCTCTCTCTTGGTCTTCATTTGTCTCAGATCCTTTTTGTTGTCGGGCTGGCATTTGTAATCGGGCTGGAGAGGACATTCAGGTTCTTCTTTCAGAAGCACAAAATGAAAGCCACCAGCTTCTTTCTAGGAGGCGTCTTCATAGTGCTGATTGGATGGCCCATCGTCGGAGTGATTCTAGAGTTTTATGGATTCTTTCTGTTATTCAGGTATTTTTTTTTTTTTTTTACAGGATTAGGAATCTCTTATCCAGCCAAATTATGCAGCTACATAACTAGTAGCTCTAAGTAGATATGTTAGAAGTCAGCTGGTTTTTAATAGATGCCAATACAGATTGGCTGAAGGCAGATATAGATATTATATACGCAGAGACAGTACAGATAAATGATAATTTAATAGTAAATGAGAAAAAAAGTGAAAATTAAAATGAACACTTATTTTACACAATGTTAAGTAAAACGATTATATTATTTAAAATGTACATTATTCATTAAGTCTTTTGGTAGGTTTTGGAACTGAAAGCAAAGCAAACTAACATTTCAGATCATAAATGATTCCAGTACTTCCTAATAATATATCAGTCTATATTCACATACGGATGCTTTCTCTTCATGTGTAGGGGATTCTTTCCAGTGGTCGTAGGCTTCATCAGGAGGATTCCTGTGCTGGGATACTTGCTGAATCTTCCCTTCATTAGTGGGGTAAGTTGATGAAGAAGAGATTGTGAGCTGGTCTTTTTATTTCCATATAAGGATCCTCTAAGATCGCAGTGAATTTAACACGTGTCCTAACCAGGCATTATGCAATAAATGACAGATAACAAACATGAGCTGTCTGTCACACCATTAAACAAGTACGTTCTGATTGAATGTGATTGTGTTAACATTTACACTATCAGTGTGAACAGACACATTACTTATCAATATAAACATATTACATCGTATCTGTTTAGGACACAAAATAAATTCACTTCAAAAGCTTTTGCTTGCTTTAGCAGCTATGAGACTAACATGCTTTTCCACTAAATGCCAGAAAAGTGTTTTTCAACGTGCGTTTGTTGTTCTTTTAAAGCCTTCCTAAGGCTGAGTGGACAGTCAGCTATCTTGGTCAGTCACTGCTAATTCTGTGCGCATGTGAGCATGAATCATGCCGTCCTGTGTGCACTGAATATTTTAAGTGATAAATGGATCATGAATCAGATTAGATGTAATTGTAATTTCATATCTATAAATAATTTTTTCCTTGAAAGTGTCCTAATTCTTTTTTTTTTTTTTTACTCTTTTTGTTTCTTCAGTATGTGGACAAAATGAGTGAAAGCAACAACATGGTTTAAAAGACTTTTTTTTACCGCTTATTTATGATGGGTTTTCTAAAGGATTACCTTAAAAAAACCATGAGAAGTATAGAGGTCGTATTACGGAACTTTATATTCAGACGCGTTTCCATTGCAAGGACGTCTGAGTGATATTTACGTCAGTGAGACGCAAACTGTGCAGCGTGGAAAACAAGCCACTCCTTCGCCAGCCGGCCAAAGCAAAGCGATCTATAGAGCTGCGTCACAACATCCAGCATCCCTGAAGAACTGTGCCCTACTTTATAAATGCAAACTTCATGAAGAAGTTACTGGAGATCCTGGTTTGAATGTGTAGAAGCGACTTCTGAAAGTCTATTCTGTTACAACAATGGCCTTGTTACATGGTTGTGTCTATATTTGTATTTTAAGTCATATTTTTCTATGACACCTGCTGAAAATGCAAGTGTGATATTTACACTTTCTGGTCAAATTAAACTGTTACTAATCAGACTGGTATACAGAGATGTTGTTCTTATTATTATAATAATGATTTATTAGTATTATTAGTATTATTATTATTAATTTTGTTCTTTTTTTGTCTTAAAAAATGTATCTCTAATTTTTTATCACTGTCAAATTGCAGTACTGGGGTTTCAAAATGTTTCTGCTGCCACAAACTTTTAAAAATATATTTAAAACCTGATATGAGGTCAGTGTCATCATTATTATTATTAATATTATTATTATTGCTTCATTAGGTATTGGGGGTATACAGTAAAAATGCAATATTGACATTTTTTGGGGGTTCCTCAAAAAGGGTCTTTAAAAAGGTATTATTATTAATAATAATAGTAGTAGTAATAATAATAATAATAATAATAATAATACAAAATATTATAATATTGATATTATAAAATTATGCTTTATATTAAGTTTAAATTAATTATCACCAAGAGCAACAACAATTAATAATACATTTTCTCTATATGCACACTTTCTATAAAACAATTATTTTATATATTATGATAAAATAATTATATTTTTATTATTGTTCTTGTTGATACAAATCAAATTATTTTATTCATTAACCTGAAAAACAACAAATTGTGTCAAGTATATTGAGGAACGAGACAGACTTGTTTTCTTCTTCTGCCTAATTTTTACTCTGCCAAGATTTGTTGTTTTGTAATCTATTTCAGAGACCATACACATTTAAGTTTGTTTCTTATCCCTTATTCCCTTTGAGAAGTGCCATAAATTGCAAGTAATTTGGAGGCAGAGCCAGCAGATATTTATACATGTAGTGTCAAGTAGGGAAACCCCATCAGCCGCTCACTGTTCATTCATAAAAAACGATTAGCTGGTGTATTTGAGATGCTTCATTGCTGAAGGTGTAAACATATCAATACTTTCCGCCCACTTCTTTTCATTAGTCAGCTATTAAAAGTGCGCACGAATGGAAATTTCCCTTCAGTAGCGCTAAAACGCATAATAGCTAACAGTAAATGTAGCCAGCCCTGCGAGTGTGTCTTCAAACGTCATAGCAGTAAAGTAGGCTTATTATTTTTAAAGGAAGGGTTAACTAATCACTCTGAAAGGTTCGTGGTCCGGCCCCATTGTGAATCAATGGGACTTGACCTATAGCTGAAGACTAATTCATTCAACATTCCCCCACCCTGGTGATTATAAATATCGAGGACAGACTTCACAGTCTTCACTCTTGATCTTGCCTCTGAGACTCAACAGTTGAAGAGAACGTCTGACACTATGAAAGTAAGTCCACATTCATGCTTGCATTTGTCTCGTAGACTTTAAGCAATTAACTTCTAACTAGACCGAATATAAAAAAAAAAATTAAAAAAAATTAAAAAGAGAGAAGCTGATGTGACTACCAGAAATTTAGTCATTTTAATATCAGGAATCTTGTATTGGTACTTTTGTGCATAATGCAATTAACAATGAAGAGAAAAGAGACTAAAATACAGTGTTATATAAAAGGCTGATTGTAATGCTCTTGCACATGGGAAATTATATATTTTAACATGACTTCACCTTTTCAGGATTTAAGGACTCTTGCGGCTTACGCACTTGCGCTGTTACTTCTGGCAACATTTGTGTCCCATTCCTGGTGTGCGCCCAAGGTATGGTAATATTATTTATTTAAACATTTACTATTTTAATTTTAAAATTGTAATTATTTGCAATTTATTTTATTATTTTGTATAAATATTTGAATTATGTTCAATATACAAGTGCAAAAAATCTGTCTTTTTTAAAATTATAAAGGGCAGTTTTCAGCGTCGGAATTGGACGCCTCAAGCCATGTTATATCTGAAGGGCACACGTATGTTCCTGCTGTTTGTCAACCGTATTTGTGTCTAAAACTGCTTATACGATTACTTTTGTTCCGTACAATTTTAAATGAATTAGTTTTTTATTGTTTATAATAGAGGGACGGCGCTTTGTGTCTGAAGACAGAAATGAAGGGGACTTGTATGACACAATACGCTTGGGTATGAACTAAAA
Organism: Sinocyclocheilus rhinocerous; assembly: GCF_001515625.1. Taxonomy (NCBI): domain Eukaryota; kingdom Metazoa; phylum Chordata; class Actinopteri; order Cypriniformes; family Cyprinidae; genus Sinocyclocheilus; species Sinocyclocheilus rhinocerous. The sequence goes on from NW_015634010.1 coordinate 620,871, forward strand.
ACTCACAGTTTGTGACTTTTGTTCTCTAAACCATTATTTATGCTTGCTGAGACTTTAGTGTTCATATTGAATGCAAGTGGGAGACAACTGGTTTCATACTAAGAAAGTGTAATACTAATTGTAAGCTTGTAAATAAATATTAGTATAATACGTAAACTGTCATTCTCCACAGAGTCACGCAGCCAAAACACAGAAAACCTGAGCATCTCTAAAGCGGCTGCATTTCTCTTAAATGTTCTCCAGCAAGCCAGAGACGAGGGGGAGCCTTACTGAAACCAGCTAAAAGAGCGCCAACAACTCACTCTTTCATCTTCCAGTTTTGTGAGCCATGTGGAATTTAATGTTTTCATCCTCCGCTACAGTGATGCCCGTGTTGGACATCTCTGAAGGTTCATCACTTACTGGTCAACACTATTACAGTCAGATTTGAGTAATGTAGAGTTATGTGTGTCTCCAGATTGTTTGTATGATTCCACTTGGACGGATCATTTAAATAACAAAGACTGGTAGTAAGATATTTTTATTTCTTTACTTCTTTCAGGGGAAATAATGGGTTGTTTTTTCAAGACATATCATCTTGGAAAAGAGACTACTTATGATGATTGAAATTCTGTGTGATATATAATTAACTGTACAGATTTTTTGTCCTTTTCATTTTCTCATGTTAAATCAACATGTGAATTGAATGGTCTGTAAAATGCATATTTACGAATGTGTGAACATTTTCTCAATTAATTAAACTGAATTTGCACTGATAACCGCTAGTGTGAGTGAGACTTTTTAATAAAACATGGATAGGATACATATTTGCACATTATGTGGTTGAACTTTGCTAATCATTGATATATATAAAGGTGTTTTTTTCCCCCAACATTTGCACAAATTATTATTGCCTCATATGGCACCAATATGCCAAATTTGGTTTAAAACACCAAAACGATGTGTGTTTAGTACCAAATTTATATCCAAAAGTCTAGTGAAACCATCCGAGTTGCATGAACTCCACAAGTTCATGTCAAACCTGATGATCATGTGATTTTTGAGGCTCAAGAGTGTCTTGAGCTTCAACAAAAGCAAGAATCATCTGTACAAATTAGTCCACATGGTTCAGTTATCATTAGTCACAAGTTTAAATGGGTTATTAAATCCCAGATTTTCAGTATCATCTCAGACTTTTGAATGCCACTGTATGTGATAGATATCTTCTCATTCATACTTTGAAGATACTTCATCAATAATCCATTCAAAAGCTGCAGTCAGACAAATGTAGCACGTTCTCAGAGGGCAGGGGGTGTAAATATGTCTGAAAGAGTCTGAACTACAGGAGCAGGAGGGTGCAGATCTTACTTCCCATTTTCCAGCGGTGGTTTACCCTCAGGCTCTGCACCCAGAGTGAACGGTGCCTTGATGTTCTGCCTGTCCCTCTCCGCCTCTTCCTCTTCGTCATAGGTGTCGTCATCTTCCTCATCGCTGTGGTGAGGGGATGAGTGGAGGGAAGCCGACGGGGATGGAGGGACGGAAGAGGGTCGGGGGTAACGGAAGCCTTGTGTCTGTGGAAACATAAAGATTTAGTCACTCCATTTAGATTTAGTCACCAATTCAAAATGAGTCAATTACATTAGAGACTTGTTTATTCATTTATGTCATAAAATGCCAGATTTATCTGTGTGTGTGTGTATGTGGTTTTAGTAAAGTATATGCGTAGATCAGCTGTGAGTGAGTCTATGGGGATCACCACAGTTCGAATGGAAATCAAGTCATCTTCCGGTGCAGGTAAATGTTATCCTGTCAATTAAACTCAAGAACGAAGCTCAGTCATTCCTCATCACTCTGGAGTGTTAGACGTCACACATACATTCAATAACACTCGGATTTGGAAAGAGATGAGGTGGAACAAAGTGGATATAAAGTATTTGCTCCACATCAGCACGAACTTGAAAATGATTTTATTTATGTTTGATGTATATAAATGATGTCATATAAACAATGTCATATAAACCTGTCTTTCAGGACAAGGTGTATTTGAGTGATTTCTGTAAGTTTATTTCTTATGGTATTTCTCATGTTTTCTGCTGTGTATAACAACAACAGGAGCGTTACAAAAGCCTCAGGGAGATTATTTTTGTTACTTTGCACTTAAGGTCTGCTTATAACCTTAAGAAATAAAAAAGCTAATGAAAAAAAATAATCAAATCCCCAATAGCTAAAGTATACAACATATGAGCCCTTGACATGCATGCAAGAAACTTACAATGTGAAAACAAAAATGTATGTATGTATATATATATATATATAAGCATATTAGAATGATTTCTGAAAGATCATGTGATACTGAAGACTGGAGTAATGATGCTGAAAATTCAGCTTTGCATCACGGGAATAAACAATATTTTAATGTATATTAAAATAGAAAAACGTTATTTTACATCATAATAATATTTCACAATATTAAATTTTTTCCTGTATTTTTGATCAAATAAATGCAGCCTTGATGAGCATAAGAAACTCCTGTAAAAAACATAAAAAATCGTTCTGATCCCAAACTTTTGACCGGTAGTGTATATACACACACATGCAGTATATATATAATTTTTAATTTTATTAATTATATATTAATGTCCTTGCCCTAGGGTCATACATTGAAACTAAGCACATAGCTTACATGGAGTGCAGCAATCCATTGTATTCTCATTGTCAGTGATAGAGGGACATGACAAGCCATTAACATGCATCGAGAGAGTGTGAGTGTTAGCAGGGCTCACCGGTGCAATGTTAAGATGGTCCATTTTGAATTCACTAGGGAAGGATCTGCTGAGGGCCAGATGCCGGGCATACATGTAGAACTAAGCAGAGAGAAACCCAGGTCAACACCATATTAACTAACAGAATAAAAGTGAAACACACCTGAATGCTCAGAGAAAAGCTGAGATGATACCCACCCGTCCAAGGTATCTCCAGTCCAGCAGGTCAGAGTCTCTCTGTGCGGTTGCGTTGGATTATTCGCTGTCTACGTGACTGCTGGCAGAACGAAAACATGAACTGAGTCAGCTGGTTACACGACTCGTCTGCAGAACGGAACCGCCGGTCCACAATGTAGATTCCTACAGCACATATGGAGATACAACAGCACCTGAACACATCACATTACAGAAGATGATCATTAAGAGTCATATAATGCATGATGCAAAAAATATATGATATCATTATATGAGATCAGAGATCCCATGTATAAAAAAATCTGCATTTTAAATAACATTTATATGTGACCCTGGACCACAAAACCAGTCATAAGGGTCAATTTTTCGAAATTGAGATTTATACATCATCTGAAAGCTGAATAAAAAAAGCTTTCCATTGATTTGGTTTGGTTTGTTAGGATAGGACAATATTTGGCCGAGATACAACTATTTGAAAATCTGGAATCTGAGGGTGCAAAAAAATCAAAATACTGAGAAAATCGCCTTTAAAGTTGTCCAAATAAAGTTCTTAGCAATACATATTACTAATCAAAAATGAAGTTTTGATATATTTACAGTAGGAAAATTTCAAAATATCTTCGATCTTTACGTAATGTTCTAATGATTTTTGGCATAAAAGAAAAATCTATAATTTTGACCCATACAATGTATTTTTGGCTATTGCTACAAATATACCCCAGCGACTTAAGGCTGGTTTTGTGGTCCAGGGTCACATATATAAAATACAAATACAATATATACACAAATGAACAAAATATTATTAAGCTAAGTGGTAATTTTATTTTATTTTCCCCCTAAACCCTTTGAAAATGGACCCATATTAATAAACAATCAATCTAATCAAGCTCAAATTTTGGATGGAAACACTCCCAGATGGCAGCCGCGCACAAACTCCTCATAGTCCATGGGCAGCAAGGGGCTGGTGGAGGACAGAAACTCCGGATGGAACACAATCGGACATAAAAACAATGAACACGTTCATAATTTATTATGAGAAATAATAATTTAAAAAATATTTTCGATAAATAAACTACATAATTTGTGTGTAACATTGTCATGGTAAAACAGTAAAAATCTTAACTTAAATTCCAACTGGGCCAATGTGAAAAAAAACTATTGGAATATCGAGCTCTACATTTAAGCTGCTTTTAATTAAAGTACACTGGTATCAGACATAGTAAACTGCACACCTTCACTCTGTCATTGCGTCCATTGAAGAGGCCGATTCGGCGGATGTTGCTCAGGATCTGGTCCGTGGAGTCGTCCAGCATGTTGTGAGTTGTTACTGGAGGGAGAGAGTGTCTCTATGGAGAACAAATGCATGGATGTAATTACATGTGAGTCTATCTGACAAAGGAAGTGTACTGAAAACTGGAATAATAAAAACAGCAATCCATAAGCAGTCGTTAAATGAAAAATCATGAGGATCAAAGTTTAATCATGTATTTCCATTCCATTTAATTTCAATAATAATAAATCAATCTTACTATAAAAATTGGCTGCCTGCTCTGCTCCTGTGTTTCTGCTTGCACAATTTTAATGCTTTCTATACATTATTTTTGCTATTAAATTCCAGTCTAGGTCACTCATATGAAAAAAGTAAATGGACTTTAGCCCTAGAAATATTAGACACATTTCTTACTCTCATTCCTTCTTATAAACAAACACCAACGCTAACAGATCAATATCTCTCCCCCGAAATATTGATACCCAGATAAATCTAACTGGAGTGGCTGTATATTGACTGGCTGCTCATAACACTGCCATTAAAAAGCTGTAGAATAAATCTCAGTAACACATTCAATTGATCGACTGCAGACAGTCAGGAAACGCAGTTAAATATGTCACTAAGCTCTGTAACGCAAGTAATCCAGCGGAGCGATGCATGGGTTTCCACCTCAGATTTACAGAGGCGTAGCATGTCGATATTCACTATAACCTAAGTCTGACCTCTGATTAGAGTCCATTCATAAAAAAACATGCAGGGGAATGAATGAAAACCCCCTGAGAATGCTCATTTATTAGTTCTGAGATATCCATCTTCATGCCCATATCGTGTAGCTAAGTATGGTGTCCCATACTTGGAATTTGTGACCCTGGACCACAAAACCAGTCTTAAGTCGCTTGGGTATATCAATAGCCAAAAAAACATTGTATGAGTCAAAATTATCGATTTTTCTTTTATGCCAAAAATCATTAGGATATTAATTAAAGATCATGTTCCATGAAGATATTTTGTAAATTTCCTACCGTAAATATATCAAAACTTAATTTTTGATTAGTAATATGCATTGCTAAGAACTTAATTTGGACAACTTTAAAGGTGATTTTCTTAATATTTTTATTTTTCCACCCTCAGATTCCAGATTTTCAAATAGTTGTATCTCGGCCAAATATTGTCCTATCCTAACAAACCATACAGGTTTGTTAGGATAGGACACGTGAACCGGTCATCTCTTTACTAGTTATAGCACAAAATAAACATGAATGAACATCAGAAGGTATCTTGATTGAACCACGGAAAGACGTAAATACACACCATTTAAAAAAAAAAAATGTCCTCAAGTCCTCCGACATTAATCTACTCTCCTGTCTGGTTTGTTCATTGGACAAAATGGCAGATTCGGCGTTATGATTGGTCAGATCGCCTGTCAATCAAACTCCCGGCGAAATGCTTTTTTTTTTTATTGCAATTACAAATAGCTTTTCTTTTAAAAATGTCTTTGAACAGTTCAGATGTAATAACAAGTTACTTTTAAATGTCTATTAAATTGAAAAGCTTTACGTTTTTTTATTTTTCTATTTCTATTTTATACCATAATTAAAACAAACAGCACAGCTTCTTTTTTTAAATACAAAACTGGAGTCTGGACACAGGATTATTTGCAGAAGTGTAATACTCCCCAAATAAATAAATAAACCCCTAACCAGAATGTTTTAGAAATATCAGTACAGTGATACCTTTAAAGCACAATAATACAGTTAAAGGACAGGGATTCATTAGGTTAATTTTTTAAATATGGCCTCTTGCGATGTAAGAATTGTGTAACATTTTGTCTAACCTGTGTTGCATAAATGGCCCTCTTCATGATTGTGAAATCATCTCTGTCCAGGATTTTGCTCATGTTTGGGATCTCACCCCTGTGAACGCAGGAGAGCATTATTAGAGGAGATCCTATCTGAAAATAAACTCAAGCCTCATCTCATGGGAAATGACCCATTGACATCACACAATATCATTATGAATATCCTATAATCTGACAACTCCCTGGGGAAGTGCAGCGCACTCTCATCAACACCTGGATAACGCTGTGAATTATCAACACTTGAAGGTTACACAGCCACTCCAATTTAAGACATCAGATCTTCATACTTCCTGTTCATCAGCATATACTGACAACATTTACTGTCACGTCAATTTTGAGCCCTGTTATGACAGGTCTGTATGAGGAAAATCACCAACCTTAACAAGCTCTCATAAAGCCTTTTGCCAAATTTCTCCTTCACGAACTGAGCTGTGTCCCTAAGAGACAGACGAAAGACATATTTGAGAAGTCTTACACACTAAAGCCATCTAAAAATAAGAGCCATTTCTGGATCGGGGCTTCCTTTCATTGCCTAATAAATAATATTAGTATAGCTACAGAAAGTTGGTCCAGTATCAGGGCTCTACTAGTGTTATAAGCTACAAGAAATAATAATATTATTAGTTATATATTATTATTAAAATGTTTTTGAGGTATATAATAATAATAATAATGCACATTTTATTGTTTTTGTGTGTGTGTGTGTATATATTATTATTATTTTGTTCCTCCAAAACAAAAAAATATTGTATTCATTTGATAACATATTATAAAAAAAAATATTTTTATATTTTTGTTATTATTATTATTGTTGTACATATAAAAATGAACAAAAAATATTATTTTATTAATACCCTTGAGACTTGTAATGTCAAAAGTTATGCACTCAAGCAGTTACGCACCACAGCTGCTTGCGTACAGCCTGTCTTAAAGAAGAGACTCCACATTGAAGTTGTTGGTTTTGGCAGGCATGATGAAAAACACAACCACTGTAACATCACTCTTATGAACCTGTCAGTCAGCATGAACACAAACACACAATCAGAAATGAACATCTTTGCTTTGGTTGGTGCTAGATTATTACATTTTATAAAGAAACTATAAGTGTTTTCTAAAGTACAGTAGTGTGACTGTTCATACCCTTAGCAAGTAGTTTAATCTGGACAGGGACTCGAGGAACAGGTCTGCTCCTTTATTCGAAAACTCATATCGTCCTGCGATGAAAAAGAACAGGGTCTTTTCCAGATCGAAGTCCAGATGGCTGCCAATGAGAATTTTTTTTTTTTTGTTATTATTTCAAGTAGTATTTTTTTGGAAGTGCACAAGTGTGTGTTATTGTGCAGACAGAGAGAGCTCTAACCCGTAGAAGTGACCCCTAACGAACTCCTGGATCTTGGCTTTGTTCATGGAGTGCAGGCTCTGGAACTCATGCATGGCTGAGAACTTTCTAACATTCAGGCCGTTTGGGGTGACGACATCTGCAAAGGCCATAAATATAAACATGATCTTTTTAACCTGATATATTCAGAAGCCAATAAGAGTAGATGAGGTGCTTTGTAATGCAGGTGAAACCTGGTTGTCTATGGAGCATATGATTGGCCTCCACAGCTGTGATCTGGGACACGGTGGTGAAGACATGTGCACAGTGTATCGCAGCTCTCTCCAAACAGTACCGATGGTAGATCTGTCTCTCTCCTGCCTCTCGGTCTATGTTAAACTGCATGAAATAGATAATGAAATGAGGTTTGCAGGGGAAGACTATATGGACTAATGTTGTGCAGAGTCCAAAATTAATTTGATTTACAAATCAAAAGTCTCAGAGCTTCCCCTCATCAGCAGCTGAAGGAAGTCTCTGTGGGACCAGAAGGCAATCGCATCAGCCGGTAAATCATAAGTTGCTGTCAATTACTCTTCAATCAACCCCTGCAACCTTCAGGCATGATGACCTTTATGCTCCCTACACCAGGCCCAATTATCACTGCATGCTCAGTTCCATCTCTAATAAGTGTTCACTACACCAACCAACTTGACTGATTTCTGTGGGACACACTTTAAATAGCAAAAAATATGAGGGATGTTGTATTGTATGTCTTTTAAATTGTAATATTTTGTAACATAATACCCCCCCCAAAAATAAATAAATTTTAAGCCAAAAAAAAAAAAAGTTTTAAAAAATGTATGTGTATTTTTAAAGATAATGCTTGTGTAAGCCAGGAGGTGCTGGATGGCTTATATTATACTATAATTAATAAAATAATTAATTAATATTATAGAATAATTTAATAGATAATTAATATAAATATTATGCATCTATTAATATTATTATTAATAATGTTTAAATATTTTTTCAATATTTTTACATTTTAAAATGCTAAGACAAATCTAATAAAATCATGAAATAAATCGAGAAATGAAAAGTGAAATCAAATTTACCCCTATATCTATTCTTTTTTTTTTTGAAGAGCATACAGTTCTTGAAACTTCTGGAATGTGGCTAAATTAATTCACCTATATCAACACCTATATATCCCCAGGGATGGCCCGTGGGTTTGTGGGGCCCGGGAGTGGCTTAGTAGAAGTCCTGTCCCAGCCTGCCACTCATGGAAATGAGCAATTACGTTGGGCTTGTCCTGTAGTTGGTCTGTTAACTGCAGAGGGAGACGGACGGGTTTAACATCATCAGCACATTACTCCATCAAACCTTCAAAGTTTCATCCCACAAAGTTAACATACACTAAATCAATTCATATTATAGCTATGATAGACTAGTACAGTACAGGTGAAACTACAAAAATAAGCAAAATCAAATGGTTTTAGTGTGAAGTTTACTAAAGGGATTTCTTCACCTCCTTGAAGAACCAGGCCACAAGAGAACCAAAGATGAGCGAGTCGTTGGCCTCTCTGTCATGATAGGGCAGCCCGATGCTGCACGCGTTCCACAGAACCCCCTTCCAGCGGTCCAGGTTCCAGGCAGCTGCCCCAATATCAAAGAGAATGACATATGGACTACCCTCAATCAACCAGCGGCCAAAGTGCACCTGTATGTAGAGAGCAAGTAAAGGCCAAAAACGCTACTAATAAAAACGATAGGTGGCGTGAAGAGGTTGTCCCATTTATTTCTATTCTTGTGGAAATCTGTAAAATCAAAGGCATCAGAAAAAGAGTGGCTTGCTGTTGTTTATTTATTTATTATTTATTAATATAATAAATTAAATATAAATAAATATAATAAAATTATTCATATTATAAATAAAAGTTTTATTTAAATTTGAGCAAATCTGTTTCCTCTCTAAAGTGATACCCTAGCATCATCTGCTGGTCAGAACTGGTCAAAATGAGACCAAGACAAAAAAAAAGGCAGCTTTATTTTCTGTCTAGTCTTTATATTACCATCTGATGCTGATACAGCAGGCATGTCAATGCCAGAAGTTTTTGCCAGCTTTGAAGCATTTTTTTTAATTGGTCAAATGACTAACTAGCCTCATTGAACCTGATCATATAAGGTCTACCTGATCATACATATAAGATGCGGACCTTGTAATTGGACATCACCAATAACCATGTTTTCAATACCTGGGAACCGTTGTTAATCAAGGAATCCATGGCAGCTTTGATGGCTTGGTTTGGGGGTTCACATTTCTCCACCTGGGTCTTGAAGTTGTGTTCGTAGTAGGCTCCCATCATGATGTAGTTCTCTCCCCATTCGTCCACTGTGATCTTTGCTTTAGTCTGAATAACAGTGTATATACCCCCAACTGGAGACAGACACACAGTTGTGCAGGGAATAAAACATTTGTAAATGAGAAACAGAGAAGATAAACAAAATAAGAACATTGTTCAAAGTAAAACTTAAAAGTATTAATTTGGACATCATGTAGTTTCAAAAGCAATTTTGTAACATCAAGATTACATTTAATATGATAAATAACAACCACAAATAAATGACAAATAACATACCCACAAACACACATCAATTGTTATCTTCTAAAATATTCCACTAGATTTAGGTCTCAAAAATCTGGCTATTGATCTGGAGTTTAATGTTTAACCTGCTATACAGCCCCACTGATACAAGAGTGTATGAATTCTGCACACATGAACACATTTGACTAAATGACAGCTCTGTCTTGTTAAACTATTTTCAAGCCTTCTGATAATAGGGTGAACAGTCTTGAGGTCAAATGCACTTTCAGGGGTCAAACTCACAACTACCTTCATGCTAAAGTTACAAAATAAATTTAGTGATTTTACAGTTATAGGCACTTTTGGCCTAATGTACTTTTAGACAAGGTTTTGATTTGTGGACAATGGACATATAAGCGTCAGGTTTTTCCTCTTCTGAACCATCATGATCAAATTACATTAGATGTCATTTCCAGCACATCTAAAAGATGATTGATATGTGGTGGAAAATATTATTTTCATACCTTTTGAAAAAAATTGTCAAACACATGTACTTTATATAGATGTATAATATAAAATGTATATATAATTTATATAGATATATAATATAGCCCACAATCCAAATATTTTGCATAATTTGACAAAAATTGGAAATGATGCACAATAAAACGAAATTACATTAATTAAAACTTGTAACACACTGAAAACAGAAAGTGTTGTAAGTTCTTACCCTTATTGGTAACTTCCCACGAGACCTCAAAAAGCAAGAGGTCTTGCACAGGTAGACTTTCCTCTTCCCATAGTGGAAGTCCACTTAATGACGATATTGACAAAGATCTGGACAGTCGCATCTCACAAAGTCTTACAAATCGTTTTTATCTGTCAATTGAAGTTGCAAATGTGAAATGGGCCGAATTACTATTATTGTGGAAGTAAAGAACCTAAAATCATCAGCCAACAGCCACCAAGACACCAAATTCTGTTTCTCTTCTAGGTAATGGAGCGCCTGGATGTCCTGGACACACTGTGAGCTGTTGCTCGATCTCTTCCTCTAACCTTTAGTAAAGTCTAAAAAAAACCCTGCATGTGCACACTATGATTGCGTGTCTGAAGTCCACAGACATCAAGGTGAAAGATTTGGCCGCTGCTAGCGAACCCCTCTGACCGGGACCACATACTGTTATAATCCTCTTTTTATATATCTAATACTTCTATAAAACAAATAGCATATCCCAATGGGTTTATCATGAATGGATAATTTTTTACACATCAGTATTCCTATTGTCAAAAAATAAATACAAATAAAAAAAAACAAATACATAAAAAATAAAAATAAAAATTATGACAATTAAAGAGAAAAGGTAATGAGTTATGACACACGTCTATGTGTGTTTGACATTTAACTGCTGAACTACAACATTTGTTATTTATTTTTATGGAGAAAAAGTGCTTTCTACAGGAGAGTTCTGAGTCTATGTTGGAGTCCATTAAAGTTCATATACAAAATTCTGAATTAAGCTCTATGGGTATAAAATGTGGGATTATTTAGTAAAAATGAAAGTGCCACAGACAACCAAAACAATGCTGACAGGTGAAGATAGATAGATAAGATAGATAGATAGATAGATAGATAGAGAAAATTGTATCATTAATACTTAAAAAATATGTAATTTTACGTTTAGGATGTTTGTAGCATCACAAAAAATAAAAATATAAAACTTGAAGGCTGAGGGTAAAAAGCTTTTATAAGTGCACCATCACAAATGTGCTGTACCAAAAACCATCCTACATTTGCATAATTCATACTCACACCATGTAAGATAATGTCTCATTATGCAGGAATATTATCTTGTTGTTATGATATCCAGGCATGATCGTATTACCATGCTGAAGACAAGATGACAATGAAAGCTTACTATATTTTTCCACAAGGCACTGAAAATGACCATGATTGTGCACCATTATAGTGGCTTCATTCATGATTTCTTGCTACAAGCCCTTATTTTACTTTCATATCATGTTTTCCCTTGCAACAAATGAGAGAAAACTAAAATTAAAATGTATGATGTGTATAAAAACACACATAATGTGCTTTTGGTGGGTTTTGCAGCACTTCAGGAGATATCGGAATAATCACAGTGGATTTCAGTGTACAATTTACCACAGGATTTCCAAGAAAAAAATATAACATTTGAACAGTTAAAATGCTCTGGATGAGGCTACAGGGAGGTCCTATTTGCCACAGACAGTCATACATGTAAAATAAGGTCAGAGGATGTCACTAGCCAAGCTTTATATTGAAGCAGGACAGCAGAGCATGGGTTTGTTCACTGAAGAGATAAAGGCTTAGCTGTGCTCCATAAGCTTTACAATTCAGCAGTATGAAAATCAAGGCACTGATTCTCTTTATGTCTGCAATGATCTGTCAGTCCACTGCTATGAGAGCACCATTCACTGACATGGATACATCTGAGCCCGTTCCAGGTAAGGTGATGCATTGCAATCGAAATGCCTGATAAATAAATAAAATAAAAGCTTGCTAAAGAGTGCTCTGAAAAGCATATCTTACTTTACAGACTCCAAGCAGGACTATCTCTCAGTGGAGCGGAGGCAGTCTGACGAGCCCAGTGCTTCAGACGACGCAAACCTTTGCCTTTTCTTCCAAGAAAAAGACGAATCGAGACATATTTCCTGCAAACATCGATTAACACGCAGTAAATTCAACTACAACCCGTTTGGGCTACGCTTTGGGAAGCGAAATGAAGCGCCAACTGACAGACCCAAACACGAGCACCTGCTGCCAATGATGCTTTACCTGAGAAAACAATCAGAAACTTCTTGAAAATCACTCTTCTATCAGTCTTCATCAGATGGAAGGATGTGGTTTGCGCGTTTGAAAACTGTGGGTAATTATTTCAGGCACGCCTTGCCTGTTATTATGCTTTTTTATTTCTCAGTCATGGAATTTTATGGCACACTTGTTTCATTCAGTTATTGTATTTGTGCAATAAACGTTTTATATTGTTTGATGGCTTTATTAAGTAAATCAAATGTATTTGATTGTTGACAGTGTGCGAATTAGGTAGTTTAATTATTTAAGGTTGAATTCTTTCTTACATATCGGTATATAGTCTTTTTAATGTGTTTCAAACATTTTAATAACAGCTTTAGGTTTACAAGTATTTAGAGTGCGTATTTTCACCTGGCCGTTTGCTGCAGATCACTTTTGTTCAATTCAGAACAGAACATTGACAAAAATACTTTAATTTCCACTTATATAATTAAACATCAGTTTTGAAAAAGGTTTTTTTCCCCAAATCGTTTTCAAAACTGTTAGCTTAATGTGAAATGGAGCAAATTGTTTAAATTCCGACAAGCAATACAACTTGTTTATTTTTTTAACCACAAAAAGTACAAAATATTTGTATTAGTGCCTGAAGATCACAAAAATAGCCAACAGACAGATTTGAACAGATTCATTTTATTAACTTCTTATACACACTCATATGATCGACACTTACAACATGATTCAGAAGAATGAATACATTTGTATCTATTTCACTTCAGTCCCTTCTCCTCTTGAGTTAAACAGAAAGCCACAAGAATGATCCCTTCCCTAATGATCTCACTAAATTATGTCTAGACAAGAGAGGTGTTGGTTCTTTCTTCATTGCCCACACAGAATGACTTGATTAACAAGTGCAAATGTGAAGAACCAAAGATCTTTCCCTTTGATCATTCTCTTTAGAAGAAACATTCCACATTTTGGATTATTATGCCTACATTAACCACCATGAAAAAATACTTCAAAGCAACCATGTCCAAAAGCAAGTGAGAAGAAAGAACCGACATAGAGAGTGTGTAAAGATACAGAGGGAGTGCGAATAGAGTTAAGGAAAGAAGTGCATGGTGTCCAGCGATTGATCTACAGGTCCTTCAGGTCTTTCTGGATGCCCCAAAGAGTGTCGGCGCTCTTCTTCAGCTGAGCGATTTCTTCGTTGTTCAGGGTCATGTTGATGACGCTGCCCACTCCACTGCTGTTCAGCACACAGGGCAGGCTCAGGTACACCTCCTCACCAATACCATACATGCCCTGCAGAAGACACAATAGGAAACACATTAAGTGATCACTAATAATAATAATTTTAAAAAAAAGGATCTTTTTTTTTTTTTATCTGTGCAGTTCTGTGACATGGAGGATCGTGATTCTTCGTTAAACTGTAAACCCCTCTCACCTTCACCATGGTGGAGACAGGGTGGACCCTGTTCAGGTTCTTCACCAGGGTCTCGGTCAGGTCGGCCACACTGAGGCCGATGGCCCAGTTAGTGTATCCCTTCAGCTTGATCACTTCGTAGGCACTAAGAGAAGGTAGTAGCAACTAATTAAGAATAGATATTTACTTTTCATCATTATTTAAGTATTTCATGCGGTTTCAATCCTCGCAGCTGCCATTTCTTTGTTGTTGAACACAAAAGGAAAATCTGGAATACAAACTCTGCGTCAAAATATCCCTACTATATAGTAGGCAAAAAAGCAGTATGTGAGGGGAGTAGTATGTCCAAATTCATAGTATTTTGAAAACAGTAGGGGAAAAGTACCCGGATGAGATGAAGATTCTGAAGTGCATATCTGATTAACATTTTACTATCCCATAAGGCCATGGATTTGTGATGGTCATGTAACAGTGGCAAAATGGTGGATATAGTATATAGAACCAACTTTTTAAAGTTTAAAACTAAACGTAGTACCTACTAGAAAGTACATGATTTCGGACGCAGCTTTTTGGAACTATACAGATGTGGTCACTTTGTGTAAACTGTTTAAGTTTTGTGCAAGAAATACTTCACAAAACCTTTTGTGTTCAAATAATAAAAAATAAAAAAATCTTCATAAGGGTTCGAACATTAAAATTCTGTCTGAAAATTATTTTACCTTCTCAACAGCACTGTGGTCATCTAAAATGTATTAATATATATTCCCAATTGCCCATCAGTCAGATAACAGCCCATGACAAAAAAAAATGTGCCCTACCTGTCCACAACCATCTTGTGAGCTTCCTTCCAGTTCTCGCTGTCTTTATCTGTGCCGATGTCAGGGTTGAGTTTCTGCAGACTCACTCCAGCCACATTTGCTCCACTCCATACAGGCACTGTTAAACACAAAAACAGCACTTTTAAAAATCAAATACGCTGTGACCGACTGAAACCGCTTCACATCATGCAGCAGTTCACATTCATCCGTTTTCTTATTCTTTCTAGCAGCCCTTCATCCTCTTCCTCTGGTTACTTGTTTCCCTCTCTACACCCTACATCTTAACTCATATTTTCCTCTTCATCCAGCTCCCCATCTCACCGCTGGAGTCTCCGTGCTCTCCCAGGATGTAGCCGTTGAAGCTGCTGGAGTGGATGCCCAGTTTCTCAGCCATGATGTAGCGGAAACGAGCGGAGTCCAGGTTTGTCCCGCTGCCGATGACACGGTGCTTTGGCAGGCCGCTCAGCTTCCAGGTCACGTAGGTCAAAACATCCACTGTATGAACAGACAACCGCAGTTACTAAATACAGTACAGGAGTCTGAAATGGACATAGCTTTAGAATGGCATTTAGAATTTTGTATTAAATCTCATTAGGAGCTGCACTATATCTGCGGCTAATATATTATTTGCCATTAACTATGAAAACATATATTATTACAAATGCTGGTATTAAAGAATAAATATAAAAATAAAATAAAAATAAAAATAATTTATAGAATTTTAACATGTAATTTGCTGCATCAGTTTTAATAATTTCATTTCTTCACATTGGTTGTTGTGTTGCACAGCAAAACATTAAAGTTAAAGGGGACCTATTATGCAAAATTCACTTTTGCAAGGTCTTGGTAAGGTTTGGACATAAATGTGTGTTGACAGTGTATGTACACAACCACCCTATAATGATAAAAATCCACCCACTCCTTTTTTTTATCCCCATAAATAATAAGCGGTGTCTCCCAATGGCCTATTTTTAGCATTGGTGCTAATGTGATGTTACATTAGCCACAGGCCCCGCCCACGAATGTTGACGGACACTGCCGTTTTAACATAGAACCGCCCTGAGTGAGTTCACAGCGAGTTGTACACAGTCCGCCATTGCTGCACTGTCTCTCCCAAGCGTTTTAGGTATTCTGTAGCTGGATGTATTAATCCACATAGCTCTCTCCATTCTGGCAGGGTGCAGAATTCGGCACGACACCGGTTCGAACATATATGGCTGAACACCGCTACTAGCAGTTTCTGACATTTTCAGTGCGTGAGAGAGTGTTTTGTTATTGCTGGCATGCTGGTGCGTGAGCTCTAGAAACGCCACCCTCTTCTGAAAGGGGAGCGGGAGCACCAGCTCGTTTTCATTTAAAGGGACAAACACAAAAAACTGTGCGTTTTGGCTCATACCCTAAAAATGGCAATTTCAACAAGCTATAAAAAATTATCTGTAGGGTATTTTGAGCTAAAACTTCACATACACACTCTGGGGACATCAGAGACTTGTAAAAAGGGGCATAATAGGTCACCTTTAAGCATGTTGTGTGAGTGTGTTGGTTTGCTCACCTGGATTGGACACCACAATGAGGGTGCAGTCAGGACTGTATTTGACAATCTGAGGGATGATGTGTTTGAAAATGTTGACGTTCCTCTGCACCAAGTTCAATCTGCTCTCACCCTCCTGTTGACGCACTCCGGCCGTCACCACCACGATCCGAGAGTTAGCAGTCACAGAGTAGTCTGTCGGCCAAATAAAAATCAAACATACACTGCCATTCAAAACTTTGGATACCTCTATTGAAATAAACTACCTTCAAACATTTCAGCATGAAGGCACAGTCCCATTTACCACTGTTCACGGACAAAATCTAGTCATTTCAATAGGAATCCATGTGATCTGGAATTTCATGTCAGGGTGAAAGATTACCCCATGCTGATTTTGCAATGAGTTCAAGTTGGTCACACAGATTAGATACACTGACCAACAGAAGCTGCTTGGTTATCTGAGTTTTTTGAGAGATGTGCTTCATATGTCACTACACTACTGATTGACAATAAAAAAAAAATTTGACATTTTGTCTGTAAAATTTCACTAATGTGACCACACCTTAAAACCTTAGCTCAAAATATAAGATAAAAGAGGAGTTAAAAAATTAGTCCATCTAAACTTAATGTACATTAATATATAATTTATAATAATCTGAATTTTTACAGTAAGAGTCAGCCTCATGCAATGGAAGTGCGTCCCACCCTTATCAGCCACAATCTTAGGGGTCTTGAGGAAAAGGCTGCCATGTTGCAGATCCAGCATCTCCCCCTTCAGTCTATCCTCCACAACATCCACCAGAGCCAGTTCATCTGCAAGCTCCTACAAGACAGAAAACAAAGAGTATGGAACATTAATACGTTAAATACCTGACACAATTGTAGTATAAAGGTGTGGTCTTGAAATCTGCACAGGGAACGTTTTTGCACTCAGGTGAAACTCCCGATTGCACAGATTCCTATTGCGATGACTGGATTTTGCCAGTGAAACTTCAAGCAATGGTAAATGTGACCGCACCTTTATTTCAATATAGAAGCTAAAAATAACAAACAATTCTAATCATTTGCTCAATACACAAATGAAGCTTCATTGGTGATTAAGATGAAGGTCTCTTACCCGGAGCAGGATGCTGACAGCACATGCCATGCCCACCTGCCCCACGCCAACAATTGTGACTTTGTTCCTGGGGGGCTCAGCGGGGCCGCTGGCCAGAGGAGTGATCAGCTTCTGCATTACTGAGGCCATGATTCCACTGGAAGAATGGGACAGATCATGTTCACAACACAAACTATTAGGAGTGTACGATAATAGAAAGAAAAGTTTAGAGAAAACGACAGGAATCTGTGGGGTAAATGTTAACTGGGTAAAAGTTTCAGTTAAACTCAACAGGGTCAGGCACCAAAGCTGGGTCAATGTAACAAGGTCACCCTCATTGCGTAAACCATTACTCCATACTGAGAAAATTACCCATATCCTGAGTTGCAAGCAGAGGCCCACTCAGTAATATAATTAGCCACTGGAGTCAGGTCACTCTGCCCCCTTTGCTAAATCTAGACAAACTGAAGGAGCGTTTCTACACACACAAGATTATTTAGGCAATGTGTGCTCACTTTAGTGAATTAACATTTTGTTCATTACAAACACAAGAGGAAAAATCCATTACTGATATAAACTAAATTATAATTAAGTTGCTGCCTCTAAAGAGACTTCTAGAGACATTACACAAATAACACCATAATTTATATCTAGACTGTTAAAATGCCATCCAATCAAGTTTATTACAGTTGACTAGACAGCTTATGAGCATGCAAACCCTGACACACACACAGCCTTCACGTGTGACACTAATCCTCAATGGGCTCGTGAGGATTATGTTAGACATTAGATATTATCTAGAAAACGTTAGATATTGCCACCATAAAATGTCCCTGGCTATAACACAGTTACGGCGTAATGGTCGTGTGCTTTTATCTCCAAACCTTATCTTGAAATGTTGCTGCTACTTAACATAACCCACTTAATGAATGGAGAGCTATCATGAGCTGATACTGATAGCTGATACTGTTGAGCTGATATAATCAAAACAAATATTTTATAACAATAAGCATAAACATTTTTTTGATTAAAATTTACAAATTGTATTTAAAGCTAAAATAAAAATACTGTATTATTCAAATAAATATTTGCTCCTTTTGGATACAATAATAATACATAGCTTGTTGCCATTGTGTACACAACAGAAAATCACAATTGGTTAAAAATCAGAAAAAGAAAGTATTAAAGCTTAATTTGGCGCTTTTATTACGCAACCGTCCTTATGACGACCTTGACGATTCGGATGCAACGATTGCCTTTGAAAACAAACAGTAAACTGTAAAATCATGATGGTAATCGATATGCTCTTATTTTAAGCGTCTTGAGTTCATCATACATTCGCAGTCTGGCCTTCTTCCATCAGATCTTTCTAAACAAGGCCAAATTCAAGTTCAGCGTGCTCTGGATTCCTCCATGTTCATGCGTGCACCACACACAAACGTCCTTGCCTGCTCATCTAACAATTTAGAATGGAAATACGATTGTGGCTTCACTTTTAATACAACAAAATACTTTAAACCTCGAGATGTGGCGCACGGAAGTGTTGCATTTATCACTGAACCGCCGATTTATCCCGCCACTCTTCAATGTCAACGACACTGGTTACATCGCACCATGACGACAGTGCTCGTTTAACGTAATGCTAATCGAGAGAATTTATTTAGATGAGGCATATGCGAAGCAATAAAACAGCCATTCAAACCATATACCTACATTTGTTGCAGGAATGTTAAATAAGTATCCTTAGCTGCAGGAAGGGCAGTGAGAACCGCTGAGCATCGGTGAGAGAGAGAGAGAGAGTGAGCGAGCGTGCGTGACTCGTGGAGGAGCAGAATTTGAGCGTGCGGCGCTACGCAGAGAGCGTATGACCTACTGTTACAAGTGCATGCGATGCCCTTGATGATATGAGGAATATGAGAACGACAGACCGGCCCACTTTCCTCTTGGATAGTTGTGTCAAGGATTTCATCGGCATCATAAAAATACTTCCTCTTCACTGACCTTGCACTTCAATGGCATCTGTGTTAATGCAACATTTGCCACATTAGAGATGTATCCCAGTCAGCACGATGCAAAGTTAAATATTATAGTTGCATTTTTGCGCTTTCATTACATTATATGTGATGCTGGTTGCCCAATGGAGTAGTTGGAACTGCATGGCGGGGTTATGTCTGTTATGCAACCATGACCTGAAAAGGTTTTGAACTGCCTAAACACATCCAGATGCCAGCAACAAAATGAGTGAAACTTGTGGTAACTCAATCATTATATTTAAAAAAAAAAAAAAAAAAATTATGCTTGGCTACTTTACGCAAAGTGGACATATCAGAAGAAACCAAATTTCACATGTATTTAAAAAAAATTTAAAACTCAAAAACGGTATGATAACATTAGTGTTTCAAATGGTTTTGTTTCATTTTGGAGCCATATTAAAGGCAGAGTAAGTGATTTTTCAAAAACGCTTTAAAAACTGATTCGGGCCGAATCGCAAAACAAACTTGTAGCCAATCAGCAATAAGGGGCGTGTCTACTGATGATGTGGAGGAGAGCGCGTTCAGTGCATGGGACGGACATTAGCCGAGCCGAGCGACAGAAAGATAGAGATGGCGGATAAAAAACAAAAGAGGAAAACGTCTGCGGAACGATAAGGCAAGAAGTAGGACACGTGTAAATATCGTATCAGCTTTCCAGCGCTGGAGAGAACTCAAGGAGCGGAGGCCTGCGATCGGACGCCGAGGTTGCTTTGTTTCTTCTCAATAGGTGAGTAACACCGTGTCTACAACAACTAAAGTCTGCCTACACTGGACGCGAGAAAGAGGTCAAACGACCGTTGAAAACCATTTGAAATGTGTGTCAGCACGTCATAAATAGAACCCGGCAGCAGTTTTCTGTCGGGATTTGTTGCGCCGCGCCGCTCACGTCCGTAGACACGGTGTAACATTAGTTTTGCTTTGTTTCACAGAACTAATCGTTGCCTGGGTTGCGTACGTATATGTGGGGCGGAGCTATCAAAATAGGGGCAAGACCCTTTTGGGGTAGAGGCGTGTTTGTTTTGGTGATTTCAAATATAAACATTGACTACCATGCCTTTAATGTTTACTAGAGGGTGATGTCAATTATAGACAGACAGATAGACAGACAGATAGATAGATAGATAGATAGATAGATAGATTAGATAAAATCAATTTGTTTGTGCTATGGCACCTCAGCAATGCCATTTGCCTTCTCATGAACAAACAATACTTCCTAATTATGGGGACCAATGAGGCTCCTGTTCCTCCCACTGGCTTGTCCAATAAGAGCATTCATCAGTCAATGACATTTGAGCAGCATTAAAGGGGTCATATGATGCTTTTTTAAAGATCATTATTTTGTGTATTTGGTGTAACAGAATATGTTGACATGCTTTAATGTTCAAAAAACACATTATTTTTCAAATACTGTACATTATTGTAGGTCCTCTATGCCCCGCCTCTCTCAAACGCTTCGTTTTCTACAAAGCCCCCTCCTT
>NW_015634010.1:642090-689281 GCF_001515625.1 Sinocyclocheilus rhinocerous
TGAACATTTGGGTGGCATTATGCAAATATTTCCATATAGTGTGGTAGATATGTGGGGGCGTGTTAGAATGAGCCGTTTTAGGGGGGCGTGGCAGAGTCTTAACTTTGATAAAGAATATCTCTTTGGTTTTGAGACTTTAGTCTTTGCAACTTCAGGGATCTTATCTATGCACAATCAGCTTGTAACACTCCAAAGAGAAAGGAAAACTTGAAATCGCATCATATGACCCCTTTAAGGGCATTGTCATTATTTGCTTAAAAGGAAGAATGTGTCTACATACATTAAACAAAGGGAATGCGTGAAGGGAATGCGTGTGTGTGTGTGTGTGTGCGTGTGTGTTGGGGGGAATATGGGACACGTTGCTGTCTAGTTAGTGCTGGGTTTTGTGGATAGATTGTGTAATAGGCTGTGTGTACGGTGTCACAATATAAATTAGGAAATTTAATATTCTATCGTTATTCACTCTACCTCATGTGCTCCAAACTCATTTTTATAAAAGGAGTTATTTCTCAAAAAGGTCTTGTGTTCCACAGAATAAAGAAAGTCATACAGTTTGGAATGACAGAAAGGTGATTAAATAATGACTGAATATTCATGTATGTGTGTTTACTATTCCTTTAAAGGGGTCATATGATGCTACATGCACTTTTACAAGTAGTCGCAGTGGATTACCTTTGTTTCTGAAGGGTATGCGTCCCCGATCTACATAAAATGCGTCTATGTTCGCGCGAATCATTCATGATCCAGCCTCATCTACAGAAGAAGTGAGTATAATGTTTTGTAATGAATCTTTGCAAATCACCTTTCCTAATGATGTGCTAATTAGCAAGTTTCACAATGAATGCAGCTAAAGTAAACAGTCTCTCTGAGAGCAGCTGGGAAGAGAGGGGCGGAGTCAGCATAGCTCATTAACATTTAAAGGAAAATGCTACAAAAACGGCTTGATCTGAAAAGAGCTGTTTTTGACAGGGTAAAAAAAACTACCATTGAGAAATTGTAACCAAACTATGTTACAGACTTTTCATTAAGACCCTAAAGAATCATATCAACTTGTGGAAAATGGGCATCCTATGACCCCTTTAAGGTAATCAAGCTGCCAAAGATCATTTAACCATGGCTAACTCACATTCTGTTTATCTAAATTATGTGTCAATCCTGCTAAATTTAGATTTTTGTAGTCTAAAAATGACACTTTGTAAATATCAAAGTACAAATACAACCTGTCATGTCACTGAAGTTAGTTATCAGATGCTAGTTGAGAAATTTAAGTTAAATATTTATCTATTGCCATGGCTGATAAATGTATTTAGTGTCTAAACAGTGCAGTAACTCTATACATCACGGGTTTGCCCCTCATTGGTATAATTCACCTCATTTATTCTCTCCAATCAGTGAGCACAAACTAACCACCCATCAAACCGGTAGCCAATCACTGGCCTGCTTATAAGCTGCAGAGAGAGAGAGAGAGAGAGAGAGAGACTGAGACTGAGACTTTTCTTCATGAGGGTAATGAGGGCAGCTGGAACATGGGATATGTATAGGATTTCTTCCATGAGTTCTGACTATGAGTTGGCTCTTCAATCTCTCTCATGGAATATTACAGCGGCTGCCAACCCTTTGGTTATTAATGAACCCATGTGACCCGGCGAGGGGACTGCATACTATTTCAGACTGACTTTTATGAGACAAGGGTTGTGACAATAGAGAGAGTGACAGACACATTAGCTCACACTCACATGCACAAATACATAGAGTATGGTATTTGCACACACTACTCTCTTGTGAAGCTGTACAGGTTTTGATCATTTCTTTTGGCCAAAATGTTCTGCCTTTATTGCCTGTCAAACTATTATAAATATGGTAACACTTTAAAATAATGTTTCATTTGTTAACATAAGTTATGAATGAAAAATACTTCTAAATTATTTATTAATCTTAGTTAATGTTGATTCCAACATTTACTAATACATTATTAAAATTAAAAGTTGTATCTATCTATCTATCTTAGTTAATGGACGTGAGCTATATGGACTAACAATGAACAGTTGTATTTTTATTAACTAACGTTAATACCAATTAATAAATAAATACTGTAACAAATTTACTGCTTATTGTTAGCTAATGCTAGTTAATGCATTAAGTCTAGTTAACAAATGGAACCTTATTGTAAAGTGTAACCATAAATGTATACAAACAGTACCAAATCTTTATTTTTGTCAAATATGAAGCCAAAACTAAAGGTAAAGCATCCTCATTACTGCCTAGGTAAAGACAGATCTCAGTACTGTAAAAAAAAAATATATATTATTTAAAGTTGTAAATTAAACAAAGATAACTGGAGTATATTTTACAAAAAAAAACTATTTCAGTTTACTTCAAAATGTCATGTTTAATTAATTGTTACTTGCTGTTACTTCTAAATTGTTTGTGAAATTTACTAACAATTCCTGTGTGAAAATGTAGAGTTTCTACATAATTTGAGTGATCAATGTGACATAATGTGAGTTTTGCTCGTTCATTCTCGTAAGTGTGTACATTCCTCCGCAAGCACACGTGAGCTCCGCTTTACAAAAACTCGCTGATCAGATCACAGAGACAGAACAACAACACCCGGACTCTGTTTTAATCATTCTCGGGGACTTTAATAAAGCCAATCTCTCCCGTGAACTGCCAAAATACAGACAGCACATCACATGTCCCACCAAAGACAGTAATATATTGGATCACTGTTACACCAAAATAGAAGCTTCTGTCACGAAAACAAATTCCTCGTATGTGTAAACATACCTGGCAATAAAGCTCATTCTGATTCTGATTCTGATTCTGATAATTTGAGTTTTATTGTGACAGCTGGTTAGACATTTCCCAAATGCATAAACATAATGTAATGTAAGTGCATATTATGCAATATAAAAAAATATAAAACAGTTTATCAGCAATTTTAACAAAACTGCATTTCTAACCGTTATTTTAGTACCATTAATATACTATTGTAGTTTTTATTATTTTAAATATATATATTATAAATATATATATATAAACAATTTTTAAATAAGTAAAAACAAGTTTATATTATTTTATATTTTAAGTTTACATTTGATCTTATTTCAAGCCTATAATAACCCTGTTTCTAACTCTAATTAACTTTCTAATTAAAAGTTTCATCCAAACACTGCTGCTTTTCATTTTTTTTAAGCCATGACAAATTCAAATCTAACAGTCAAATTTAACTTGTGTAATTTTACTGGCCGTGATCACAAGAGCTTCACAAATAGCTGCTTGAACCCTCTATGCACATGTGCTCACTAAAAATAGCCATAATTCATGCATTCAATGCATTCATGTGGGTTTTGATTTATTCATTCATTCCAGTTTGTATGATTTGTAAAACTAAAGTTCAGTTATATACCAAAGGCACAGTGAAATCATGCTTTTAACGCACTTTGGATGCCTTGATGCTGCATTACTATCTAGGGAGGTGAAGGTGCATGTGGAGCCATTACAGAGTGAATGCATTTGTGGAAAAAAGGTTACACTGAAATGCAACTCAATCCCGTAACCTTTGACCCTCAGCATCAGTGGCTTAGTAAGCAAATCAGAGAGCATTCATTTCTCAGAATTCAACTTCACAGTCCTGCCACTGCAAACCACATTAACAAGACAAACCAAATGGGATATAATGACAACAATGGAGCACACAGACACAGACTATCCCCATCCACACACTTATACGTGAACACCCAGTCCCTCCCTCTCAAAAACTCATACACTCTCACAAAGAAGACCTAAATGTAGGTACACTCTGTGAAGTGAATGACCCCTCTCTGCTTGGTGTTCCTCTGATAGGATTTCTCTTTGAGAGCTGTATTGAGGTCATGGGTCACCATTTTCCTGTTGCTTACATCAAGCTGATGAGAATAGAAGAGGGGAGAGAACGCAGGTGAGACGGGATCAGTTCATCACTCCTACAGGCCACTCAAAGTAAGACACTGTGGATACCACATCTCGGAATGTGACTGAAAAATGCTAGAAAACATTCATAAATGAAACTAATTAAAGGTGAATTCAAATGATATTCCAGAGCAGGAGTTTCGATCTTGTTTGCCTTTTGTTAGCAGAACCGGTATGACCTAAAATGTTTACTTGACGTAATGCTTAGCGTAAAGAAAATGTCCTAACAGCTTCACATGTAATTAGAATTTTTTTAATTAATTAACATTTAATAGCTTTTAAAGATCATGTACTTCTTTTATTTAATTCTAATTTTATGTTTTTTTTAATGATACACTTTTGTTTAATTGATCTTGGCATTAGCATTTCTATCACAAAAGCGTCTGCTAAATGACTAAATATAAACTTGTATTGTTATTTTTTTGTATTATGTATGTAATATTACAGTATTTTGAATTAGCTTTTATTAATAATAATATAATCATTTATTTTCTCATTTTCATTTTTTATATGCTTTTGTTTTTTTATTAATATTTTTTCAATATTTCTATTTAGCTTTAATTTTAATTTCAATTTCTGTTTTAGTTTCAGTAACTCTAATATTCCAGCTTAAACGTACAGTATTTTATTTCAGTTAGGTGCCAAGGCAACATTTCTAATTTTCATTAAAAAAAAAAAACATTTTTCATCTAACATTATTTTATTTGAGCTTTATTTCAATTAACAAAAACATTTTAATTCGTTTTAGTTAACGATAAAAACAATGAAACCCTGTTTTATTGCATACAAATAAGACTATATATTTAAACTACATATAAAATATGTGCATACCAATATTACCTAATTATAGATACATTTTCTACACATAATGACAAAACACTTTTTCTTACACACAAATAACACCCAAAATTCTATTTCCAATAGATAAATACAGTAGTCTTTTTTGGTTTTAGTTAGTTTAGTTACCTAATGAGAGCAAAACAGTTTGACAAAACACACAGGAGTCACATAAAAATCAACAGATGTTTAGTGTGTGATTGATTTTACTCTAATATTCATACAGACAATCAGTGACCCTGGGAGAACCTAGTGATCATTCAATAGTGCTTTCAACACTGATAAACACTCCAGGGACTGTGGAGTTTATTGCAAGTGGTGAATGTTACTCAAGATACTGTTGATAAGGGAAGAGTCTAGCAGTCCAGGAGACCCATCTTCCTCTTAAGGGACTCGGGCATCTCAGGGGGCGGTGGACGGGGCAGACGGAAGTACACCTTCACTGAGTCGTAGATGAACCACTGTAGAGCGGTCAGTGTGCCAATCATAATGATTCGAGCAAAAAGACCCTTCCACACACCTGTGGGAAAAACAGTGCCCATATGAACATTCATTTATACACAGATTGACTAGAACTGTTACTAAACTGTGCTAATCTATCCCTCTTATCTCATGTCATGACACTTAAACATGCCAATAAATAATTAACAAAACGAATTGGTCATTACTAATTTCTAATGAGATCCCTATGATGCTGAGCTGATTAAATGGGAATAAATCCAGGAACAACAGCCTCCTCTTTTGGTAATAAAGAGTATTACATCCCTCTGCAACCTCAGTTGAAATGGTGCTTCAAGGTCTAAAGTCTTTTATGAACAATATAATAACAATAAACATGTATAAACAGTTTTTAACAAATAATTAAAAAAACAATTTGAGAGGGGGAATAAACAATATTATACAAAGAGAAGCAGAAGATGCCTAAACAATCGAATAGGTTTCAGTTTTTTGTTTGAGGGCAAAATTGATTCAGTATAATGTATTACTTAAATTTTTTTTTAAAACACTTCATCAATGCTTTCATTATAAAAACAAGTACATTTAGCTATAAAAAAAAATAAAAAAAATAATAATAATATATATATATATATACACACACTGTATATATATATATATATATATATAAAAAATAATATATAATAAAAAATAATATAATAATAATTAAATAAATTCTACCACAGGGTGGTCCTCTGACATAAATTGCACATGCTACAGTTTACATCTGTATCTTTAATCAACAAAGTATTTATTTGATTAACAGCTGTTGACTGTTATGTGTAATCTATGTGTATGCAGTGACTCACCTGCAGGGCCCAGCCTTTTCAGCACCTCAACAGTTGAACTGCCTTTCTCTTTATTCAGTACGGACACCACAGAGTCAGCGGGATGGGACACCACAGCACAGAACACGCCAGCTGAGAACAGACATTCAACACAGCTTATATGTATCTATATCTATTGATGCAAACTTCAGCCAGTTCTCTTTTCAGATATATATCATGCTAATCTGTATGTCTAAATGTTTCTAAACTTGTACCTAAGGGCCTAACCACTTTTGAAGTTAACTTACCAATATAACCAGCAACAAAGGTCACCACCAGCTGCTCAGGTTTGGAGCACTCACTGCGCGGTTTTGGTACTATGTACTTGTACAGTGTCTCCACGGTTCGCTCGAAACAGGCAAACTTCATCATGGTGTAAGGGATCTGCCTCAGCCACAAGGGATAAAGACCTTTATAGAACCTGCACAGACAATAACACCCACAATCAGGACTCCAGCATGTTTTTCCACTAAAGAACCTTTAGGTTCTTCATGGAACTACTGATGTTGCTTAAAATGCCTTTATTTTTAAGAGTGTAATGCAGTCAACGACAGTCATTTTGTTCAGTTTGGTCAGCCTTAACCCTCTAGAAGTCTTTTTTTGAGCAAAAAATAAATACATAAATAATAATAATAATTTGCGTTTGATGAATTATATATATTCAAATACAAAACCTAATAAAAGTAAATAATTATATCTGAAAATATTCTTATATATATATATATATATATATATATGTGTGTGTGTGTGTGTGTGTGTGTGTGTGTGGGTGTATTATATATATAAAGAATATCTTTTTTATTTATTTATACAATATATAGCCCTGTATAAACATTTAGAAAATACATTTGCTTCTTTTTAACTGTAATTGGAAATAATGAATTTTTGTTTCTAATATTTGTATAGAAAAGGTTTAGAAGTAAATATGGTCTAGATTCAAGAAATCCCCTCAAAAATGTGTTATTATTAAAGAATAAATATTACTGAAACAAAATATAGCATTCATTTCATAATTCATTTCATTAACCAAAAAAGCTTATTTGGTATGTTTAGACCTCCGAGGGTCGTAAGTGTGACCCCTAAGTGAGGAATACCAGAGGGTTAAGGATCTACTCACGCTTTTAGCCCCTCCTCAGCATGCATTTTGGGGGCGCACTCTTTCAGGGTGTTAGCATAGCCGGGCTGCGTCTGGATACGCACTTTACACGCTTCCATAGGAGCCAGTGCAATATCAGCAAAAAATTCAGCACTGGCAGATGCGGCCAGATACACTGAAGTCCTCCACAAATAAGCATTCTCCTGCTCACCAGACCAAAAATGACAGCAGTTAGCTGGTGATATGTCACAAACGAATATGCAAAAATATGTCCAATTAAGCATTTTGAAATGATCTTTGCAGGTTGTCTTTGTATCCCAAAGACGACTCACCTCTCCAAGCATGTCGTTGTACAGGGCCTTAAAGACTTCATAGAAACCAAACTTGCAAAGGCCTTGCATGGAGTAACCAATGAATGTAGGAGCCCACCCTTTGCCCAGACCCCTCAAGCCATCCTCTCTCAGGGTGACTGAGAAACCATTGAAAATGGACTTGTACTTATCCGGGTCCACCTGGAAGACAATATAAATGATGCATTTGCCTAAGTCTGGTTACACAATCAGTCAAAACAAGTTGGTAACTTCTCTAATGTAACATTAAAACGTGTAGAAACTAAAGAAGTAAAACAGACACCTGTATGCGGCATTTAATGAGGTCGAGGGGCACGACCGCTGTGTGTGTGAGACCACAGCTCAAAACCCCACCGAAACCGCAGAGGGCGTAATATTTATTTGACCCATATTTACAGCTCACATCTGCATCTGAGGGACAAAAACACACATTTAACATCACAAAACTGCTCACAAACATCAATACTGTGTGATAAAACAGAGGAAAAAGTACATGTGAGCTTAATTTAAGAGTTCATGACAGATACAGTAATGTTGTTTGAATTGAGAATAAATTGTTTCAGTCTGATCCAGTTCAGAAAACCTGAATGATTTATTTATGAACTGGATATTGTGCCTTTCTCGAGTTCAACTCACTAATTCAATGAGCTGTTTGCAGCAGTTAACAGTAAATAACTGAATAAATTGAGTTTGCCACACAAAACTATGGCATTGCAGAAGACTTACATTATTTATATACATTATATATTCTTTACAAACCATTTGAACTACAATCATGATGATTTTGCAAGCTTTGTCCTCATTCATTGTAATTGCATATAGAAACCAATCAGCACTAAAATGTCTTCTTTTGTGTCCCATAGAAGGACGAAACAGGAATATAATGATATTTTGGGTCAACTATTCTTTTAACAGTAAATAGGTGTCCTTCATATTCAAGTGCAATATTTTCTTGAGAAAAAGTGTCTAGGAATTAACAGGCGATCATGACAAGGTAAAGTCTATTAGCCACACGTGTAATCCTTTTGGAGGAGGTTAATTCTTTACGAATGGAATGACGAGCATTCTGACAGTCGGAGTTCACTTTAAATATAGTAGCGTATTTTCACTGAGCATCGTCACAATGCCAGCAACCAAAAAATGTCCAAAAAATCTTACAACACATAATAACAACCATAACAATTACTGCAAACAAAAAAAGCTACCTAAATAAATACTAGGAAAATAACAAATAATAAATAAAACAAATAAAATATAAGAGGACAAAATAAAAAAAATATGCAAAAGTCATATGCCATGTCTACTTTTTGCAACCAACTTTCCAATTCAGAAGATAAAGACGAAGAACTTCTTACCATCATAAGCTGCTGCAGCAAGTTTGCGTTTTATCTGCTGGCTCTCTTGTTGCTGTTGTGGTTTCATGGAAAAAAGAGGAGTCTGGAAAGGATTCAACCGTGCCTGCTGTGTTAGGGCGATTGGGTACATTTTCACCAGGGTTTACTGCTAAAACAGACAGGTGACAATTAAAATCAAACAAAAGTAATCCGTTCTTGCATACATTGCTAAGAAATAAAGCACTTATCTCTCATTCAAGTATTTGAGAAATTCATATTGAAAGAAATCGTCCACTCACTTGTTGGTTGTAAAGAAACGGCGCCTCCTGTGTGCATCAGCGGCAGGCGAATCTAAGACATCAGATGACCTCAGACTAAATCACCCTGACCTTCTGTGACGTCATCACACTTGAGCATGAACACCAACCCATTTGAAAGAGGAATTATGTTACTATGGGCCACACTAGCATTCATAAAAAATGAAAAAACTACACCATTCTGTTGAGTTATTGGTGTAAATATGTGTCCAACTAAATTATAGTAACTGATGGTTGGGTCTCACTGCAAACTTCAGCTCATGGTAGTGTGTGTGAGCTTATTACGCACAGCAGTGGCTGGTGTAAGGCGATTAAACTCAATGAGACACTCTATTCCTGGACCAGAGCAGAGGGCCTTGCAGAGTTATATCCTCCTTAACTATCCCAGATCAAAGTAAGGTCAGACTTGCCAGTGTCTCTGAAGAACTGCTGCAAACCCCTTCTCTCAACTTGAAAGCAATACATTTAGTAGAGGACGTGTGCTAATAAATTAGGTCAAACATATACACACACACTTATCAAAATAAACCAGCCAACTGAGATGTACATTAGGTAAACTGCTTTATTAAACCATATTCTGTCGTATACATAAAAAGTACCTGAACGCTCCCAGATTTCTCACAAATCTACAGCACCTTATGATATAAAATAAATACATATTCAGAATATTGAATGGTAAATGCATCAGTCTTAAAAGCAGAGTAAAGGGCATAATTGGTGGCCATTTTACCCATTGTCCAGTTCTACCAATGTAACATATCAAGTATCAGGATCTTACAATGTTTACGAACTCACATTTTTAAAGTCACTTAAATTTAATAGTGATAATTTATAGAGTATATTTTCCAAATTTGAGAACTAGACAGTCGAGTTCTTGTTGCAAACTCTCAATTAGATTGTTCAAATTAATTGTTGACATGTTACAAAACTACTTGTAACGCCAAGATCCCGAAATAACAAAAATGAAATTATTAAAATGATAATAAAAATATTAAATGGCATTACATTGCAAAAGAGTTTATTGAAAATATTTGTATTTCAACAACATACACAAATACTACAAGGGCCGTCAATGTTAAGATACGGCACCTATAAAGAGCTACATGTGAAAATAAATGCAAAAATAGTCACAAGTAGACACTAAATGTAGTTTACAAACAAAACAAGTGTATTTAGCCAATTCCTTCAGCACTTCAACTCAGTTAGACTCACATTCATTGACAGCACCAACAATTATCTGTAAAATAATGTACAAATGAAACGCGCACACACACTCAACATACAAAAGGCAAGAAAAGTGACCGTTTTAAAATTAAAACCAGGCTTCATTCCTCTAAACTGGTTCATTTGGAAGAGGGTATGAACAGACATGATGCAAAAGCTGGGGCTTTCTGTCTTTGTATGAATCTATAAAGATCGCAGATAAAAGTCCACGGCTGCTGTATCAACAGAGACGTACTGGCTG
This sequence comes from Sinocyclocheilus rhinocerous, assembly GCF_001515625.1. NCBI lineage: Eukaryota > Metazoa > Chordata > Actinopteri > Cypriniformes > Cyprinidae > Sinocyclocheilus > Sinocyclocheilus rhinocerous. Next base: position 652,763 of record NW_015634010.1, read on the forward strand.
AGTATGATAAAGAGGGAAAAGACTGGGGCGATCCGCATAACATTCATTTGCTGGTGCCATCATCTGCTCCGCTCTGCTTGAAGAGTCCAACCTCATTAGTCTCCATGGCCTGGTAGACAAAGAACAGGAATCCAGCGACTGCAGTGAGCAGCAGAAGCTGCACCCACACAGGCAGGCTGCGCCGCGCTCTGGTCTTCACAGCAGGGGGCGCCACGGGCTTGGAAGCGGTTAGAGGGACGGCGGTCACACGTGGAACAGATCGGGTCTCTGTGTAGGTGGAGAAGGAGCTGGTTTCTCTGAGCTCCTTAAGACGGAGACGGGATTCGTCCAGCCATGTGTCACCGACCAGGGGCCGGCCAGCTGCTCCTCTGATTGGTCGGCGACAGGTAGCACTAAAAATACATTTGAAAAATAAGTAAATATTTTGAAAAAAATCTGCTTCAAGGAAATTTACCTCGTTTAAAAGTTTATTTATTTATTTTTTTTTATAAAAAAAAAAAAAGACATACTTTTCCAAAAATACTTTTACTTTGTCCATACATTTAAAAAAAAATTGATTTATAGTTGTTTATTTGCAATCTTTTGGTACTTGTCAGTTAGCTGAAATTATCTGTTGTGTATAAAAAAATTCAGTTTTATAGGTCATAACACATTTTGTTCAGAATTATTTTATTAAAAAAAAAATAATAATAATTTACAATGCCTACAATCACTTGAATAAAAGTCTTTTATGATAAGCATGTTAATACTTTTGATATTTTTTGGGAGACAAAAATCAGTGTGATACAACTGTCTGAAAAGAACCAAGTTGTTTGCCACAATCTTTTATTATTATTTTATAAAAAAAATTCTTTATAATTTTATAAGTTTAAAGGGAGTTTTAAACCAGATTTGTAAAGACATGGACACTCTTATTTCTATTTGACCCTGGTGTTTGATCAGTGCAAGTGCTCTTCCCTCCATACCTGATTCCAGTAGGGGTGCTGAGGTTTTCATTGGGAAAGATCTCTTTAAGCACATCTCTCTCTACCGTCCTCGGGGTCTGATCAATAGCAGACACCTTTTCAACCTGCGCACAAAGACAGCCACAAAGACGTGAACACTGGTGCAGGACATAACATTACCACAAACATTGCAATACTGAAGATCCATGTTGTCAGCTTTCACTTTAAAAACAAAAGAAACACGTTACATCACACCACAGTCGTGCATAACCTCAGTGACTCTTGAATCCCAAGTTTCCTCATTACCTTTACATACCTGTGGAGCCAAAAACCATAAAGATCATGAAATTACCATTGCTGTCTTTGGCGTCTCCGTCTGGCTGCTATCAAGTCCTCGGACAGAAGTGATTTGGGAAAAGAAAGGGGTGATTTTGGACTGTCTAGTCTTGGTCTTTGGTGAGCCAAAGCTCTCCTGATAAACCAACAACGTAAATTACAGCACGAAATTCATGTAACATTGTAACCCATTACCATGTCAAAAACAAATGTCCATAAATGAACAATTATTCAACTGCAAACCTGGGAATGGTCATATGAGACAGGAAGAGAGTCCTCTGAAACTGTACGGGGGGAAGAATCCCTAAAAGAAACTGAGTGTGATGGGAAAACCTCTCTTCGGCCATCACAGGAAGGTGAAAGACGGATCACCATGTCCATCAAGGGTTTGGAAGGTTTGGTTTGACTCAAATGAGGCTTTGAGAGCTTCGATACTGTGACAGATTTGACTTCCTGTGCCTTCAGAGAACAGAACAGAACCTCGTGAGCTACTAAAATGAATGTTTAAAACGGTTATGAACTATCCGTGGATTGCCACGAGACATACCACAGGAGAACGGCTCGAAGGTCTACAGTTCAGTATGTCCTGCATACCCTGGCCATCCACCTGAGATTATGAAAATGTAAGTTAAGATCCTTTATGTTGCACAAATATGCATTTTGAGGCTGACTAGATGGACAAAAGTACAAAATGGTGGTTTGACATCTATTATACGTTGATTTAGAGCTAAAACCATGATGGATGTGTGTGTATTATCACCTCAACGCAAGCAGTATTAAGCAGGGAAACGAGCGGCTCTCGATTGGATGGTCTAATCAGAGGGGAAGTGAATTCAGCGGCATTCTCATCAAACTACAGAGAAGACATTTGAGTGACACACACACACACACAAAACAATGACCAACTCTATTAAATGTGATGCTTTCATTCTCAAGTTGAAAGACATGGAAGATTTATAGAAGGTTGGCACCTTGTCAGCAGGAGTGGCGCCATGTAAACCGGATAAGGCAGACTGGTAAGGAGAGTTGTGCCATTTTAGTGATTCTGCCCAGTTAGTTGCAGACATGGAGGAGCGCTTTGAGGGTTTGGGATCCTTTGGCTCTACCTTTAATATGACACCATAAGAAACACTGTGGCACTGGAAAATGAGCTGCATCATGTTCATGTGTGAGGTTTCTTCTGGACCTACCAAAGGTTGTACTTTCATCCTCACCAGAGGAATAGAGACCTCCTTCAAAACTGAGGACTCAGAGAAATCCTACGAGACATGATTTCCAAAAAACAAAACAAATGAGGCATGTTGTTCCAAACCTGTATGAATTTTTCTTCTGTTGAACACAAAAGATGACATTTTGAAGAATGTTGGTAACCACATGCCGGTAGCCATTTACTTCCATAGTATTTTTTCCATACCATAGAAGTCAATGAAAACCTGTTTAGTTGCCAACATTCTTCAAAACACCATCTTTTGTGTTCAACAGAAGAAACTCACTCACACAGATTTGGAACAACTTGCGGGTGAGTAAATGATAGAATTACATTGAGAACTTCAATTGTTTTGCCTTTCAAATTAAGATCTCAGACCAGGGTTTTTAAGCAGAACGACACCTTATCAGTAACAGGAGCCTCATTCAAATCAGGCCGATATGAGCGGACTGGTGCGCTGCGTCGTCTCAGAAATTCAGTCTTAGATGAGAGCTTTGACGTCTTGTCTGTGAGCAAAGGTCTGGGCTCTTTTCTTGTTGCCTTTAATATAAGGACAAAAGCATGTTCATGAAGTCAGTCTCATAATTTAGACAGTTGGCACTACGCCATTGTCATGGCCACCTACCACAAGTCCTGTTCTTCTCCTGTCTTGAGTAACAGGGAAGTACTCTGCAGATGAGAGCTCAGAGTTCTCCTGAAAACACCACACATGCATACAAATCAAAGTATATTTCAGCCTTGGCTCATTTATGAAACAAATATGAGCTCAACCAAACCCTGTCCACCCGTGTGCAAACCCAAATATGTTTTTTTTTTTTACTTTATCACCACACCCAGAAACCAGGTGATGCACATTAATATCATAACCACAGATTATGTTACGGTGTCGTCGCTTGCAGGAATTATCTGATCCAGCCTGTGAGAAGATCTCTTCAACTTTCTCTTAATGTTCAAAACCGGCATATCTTCCTCCTGCTTATGTTCCTCATCCTCCTACACATCACACAACAAAAGGTCTAGAATTTTCCATACATGAGTAAATGGCTTATCTGATACGGACAGCAGGTATGACAACATTCAAATGTGGAGCAGTCATGTGACCACCTGCAGTAGGTCAGATCTCTTCTACACCAGGTGGTGAACAGATAATGCTGGCAAAATATGAAGGTAGCAACATCGCATGGGGCAAAAAAATTGCAACTGTTTATATTAGAGACAGTAAACAGTAAAGGGCGAAAGGATGCAACGATTATACTACCTAAGAACTTGAACAGCTTTTATGTGAATCAAGAAGTCTTTAATGAGAGTATATTCTTGGCTATTTGTTTACAACTGACTTGGACAAGTCTACAAAGAGATGCAAGACCTTCACACAGGAATGAGAAAGCGAAGAGTGTCTGGAGGAAGGGAGGGAATAAGAAGATAAAACAGGATTAAAGTCTGGGCCAAGTTGAAGCTAAAGTGAAAGAGAGAAGGGATATGAGACAGTAGGAGTGCTAGCTGTAATTGAAATCATGTGAACATATCTTCAGTCAGCAGATTTTGCTTCATTTGCCACATACTCACAATTTTGGCCAGGCTACTTAATTGACCTTAGACTAATCGTTTACTCCTGTAACGAGATGCATTTCTGAATAAAATAGCATCAATATATTAATGAGAAAGGCAAAACATTTTATATACCAGGAATTGTTGGCTGAATTTATTTGATGAAAAATACAGTAAAAATGGTAATATTGTGAAATATTATTACAATTTCAAACAACTGTTTTCCATTTGAATACATTTAAAATGAAATGTATTCCTGTGATGGCAAAGCTAAATTTTCCGCAGCCATTAACACCAGTCTTGTATATGAAGAGTAGTGTATATCTGCCACCTCACTCCCTAGATATCGACATAGCTCGACCACTAGGCACAACAGCGGTTTTCCTTTGCTGCAGGTTAAACGGATTAAACAATTTGATTTAACCGAGATGCGTTTTGGCTGATGTACAAAAGAAGCAAAAAAGGAAAAGCACAAGCAAGCACAATGCACAGGTTTCGTCCTCCTCACCCTGTTGTGCTGGCCACTGCGTGTTCTGCTGGTCACTGGCGTTTTCCCTCTGCTCCTGATTGGTCTCTCCACAACTGGGATCGGCTCGGCCACTACTTCCGGTTCAGGTTCGGGCACAAACACAGGGGCTGGAGCTACCGTTTCTGACAAACAAGCAAAAGAGCATTTTTTAACATTTATTTCTATAAGTATGTGCTTAAATAAAGGGATCTTTTTGTCCATTACCTTCCTCTTTGTCGCTGTACTGGTCTGAGTCTGTGTTGCCATTCTGGCTGCCGTCTGTCTGTGACGTCTCTGAGGGAGGGGTCACAGTCTCAGGAGGACCTTGATCCAACAGCTTCTGAAGCCTCTTCTCGTAGACCTTCCGAGTGGACGCTGATGAGAAGACATTGGTTAATCAAATCAGTAAAGTTCTTCTGAGCATGACAAACAACAATGCGGAAATATATTGTTTGATTTAGATGAAAATTTCTTTGCCATCATGAAAGGGTTCTGCCCTATTCATAACAAGCAGTGAGAAAGTCTGCTGCTTTATCTGAAGAGCTTTCCAACATCCATTTAAGGACATTATAACTATTCAGGCCAGAGTTGGATAAACATGCAAAGCTGCATGCTTGGTGAAACTGCTGATTTACTGCTAGCCTTGCACAAGACCACAAGACAACGGCATTATTCCAGAAGTGAAAACCTGTTTTTAGTTGCTTGTTTGTGCTGTGACTAGGGATGTAACGATTAACCGCGAGCCGGTTGAAAATCGATTTAAATATGTGACGATTCAAATCGGTTGAGATGCTAAACAAATCGCGATTCAGTTAGGGGTAGGAGTTTATATGAATGTATGTCTGAGGGGAACTTACTGTCTTTCGATGGTAATTTTTCTTTTCCTCTTGCCTCTATATAATGCATATCAGGGCTCCAGACTCATTCTTCCCACTGGTCGCGCTCTTTTGCAACTAACTTTCTCAGCTGGTCGCACAAACGTTTACATTTTTTTTTTTTGCGCTACAACATGGGATTTAACTTTCTCAGCTGGTCGCATGAGCACATGATTTGGTCGCAATATTTGTTTTGTTTTTTGTTAGTTTTTTAACGAAACCCAGCGCTGTTTCGTTATGCTTTCAGTTTCGTTTGCCCTTTGATGTTTCTCATATGCAACACAAATTGGAGCGCTTATGAGTTGACCAACGCGGTCAACCCTATAATTATAAATACTAGAATTATAAATGAATAATTTGCGTAGTTTCATTTGTAAATGAAAACACCACTCATTTATCGTCACATACAGGTGTAAATGCAATCATAAAGTCAAAACTTTATTGGCATAATTGTCAGGCGTTTACAGTATTTAGAGAGTGAATCTGCATCTCATTCAGCTCTGCTGTTTCGGTTTAATGCAGATATTTTTTATGCAGTTTCACAAAACTGAAGTCAAACCATTCTGTTTTTGCTTCAAATTTAGAAATTATACAATGTAATTTAGATTAAAAACTGCTCATGTTGCATGTATGCAGCATCTTTGTTTGGATCATGATTAAAATGCAGTGGTTGCCTCTAATTTTAAATGGAAAGAGCACAGACAAAGCCTTATTTTGTTTATATGAAGAGATTTATTTTATTTGTGTTACTTATTTATTTGATTTGGGGCTTGTTTTAAATTTTCAATTTAGTTTTGTTATTTACATTAAATTTAAATTTAGTCATTTAGCAAACGCTTTTTATCCAAGGCGACTAACAAATGAGGACAATAGAAGCAATCAAAACCAACAAAAAAGCAATAATATGCAATGACAAGGCAAAGTTTTATTTGTGTGTATATTACATGTTATATTTCATGGTTTTAATAGGGTGTTTTTTTCTGGGGGTATTTCATGACCATACATGAAAAAAATGTTTAATTCATGCCTTAGTTTTGCTTATAGTTTACTTTTTCACTGCATTTTTCACATTTATTTAATTATGCATTTAATTTAGTCTGTTAAATCCCTCCATATATTTAGGCTCCCTTCCATACATTTGTTTAAATAATTAAGTCTTTAAAAAAAAAAAATAAGAGGAATAAAAAAAGAATACATTTTAGTACATATCTTAAAATATCTTATATCACACAAATGCCGTTTAATATACAGTGGCCCCATTTATTGCAGTTACTTTTAACCAACTGTTCCCAGGTTTTATTTTTTTATTTTAGGGAATATATGAAGCCAATTCTCCTCAGGTTCACACAGGCATCAACAGGTGTAGTTCACACACACCAACTTTTTTTGTTGCATTTGTTGTGTCACATGTCTTTAAAATAAATGCCACTTGGTTTGACATTTTGTTATAAAACAATGAAGTATTGCTTAAGTGCCCAAATACTTACTGTTGAAATTATATATTATCTGCAATATTTAAATGATACATTATCTGCAATATTTACACTTCACAGCGAGTTTGAATCTAATAAATGGCTCACCAACAATGGGTCCAGCGTTCAGGCCATACTTCAGTAACAGGTCTTTCAAAGCATCGTTGCTCAATTCGGTGACATCAACATCCTCTGGACGAACTTTGTCAGTTTTCCTGGTGGCTTTCTGTGAAGATTTATAATTTTCAGCTTAATATTCACATGCACTTTGCAAAGTTGTAGTACTGAAAATGAAAAAATGACATCATGGTAAAGTATTTTAACTTGTTAAAGCAACAGGTGTTTGCCTGACAGGCTCCTGATTACACACTGAAACAAGACGTGAGAGAAAACAAGTGCCCTGCCTGCCTGCTCCGAAATGCAAGCTAGTTTCAAAGGAAAATGCGAGTACATTCATTACATCCCCCCAGCCCATAAACATACTATACACACTATTACCTTTTTGAGAAACTCAGGAGCTCAGAGCCAACTGCGTGGAGTTTAAAAACAAGTCCTACGAAGAAAACACGCCTAGCATGTAAGTACAGGAGCAAATGTTAATTGAATAAACCAATCAAGTTAAATTAGACAGTGAAATGAAAAATCAATAATGCTTATGCAAAGTTCCATAGAGATGGCATTAGAGACTGGAGGCATTGCAAACACAGACTTTCGGAGTGGGACAAAGCACGAACAATGAAAATCCAGCCACATTCCCTGGAGTCGAGCCCCGCTCCACAAACACGACCATGTGACCGAGGAGAAATGGTGAAAACAGTGAAGAGGAGGAGGAGAGAATGTGTTACGAGGGGCAGGAGATCGTGAAGGCGCATGAGCTTCAGTAAGAGGCCTTCAGAGGGGCAGATCTGGAACACTGCCTACTCAAAAAACTTTCATAATCACAGCATTCCAGCAGGATGGACGGAAAAAAAACCTTTCCTTAGTCCACGGACAACACCCTCATTTCTGCCAATGTCACACTCAGCATGCGAGTTTCATATAGACTAACTGAATTTTCAGATTAATACTGTGCATCAATAAAACAAACACGAAATACACATCAGTCATTGTTTACACATTTTGAGAACATTTTAACATTCAATATTAGTGATGCACTGAAATGAATTTACAGAAAATAGGTAACTGAACTCTATGTTTTGAGAATGTTGTGTTCTCAGGTGATAAATTAAACCATTCAGTGTAAATTTCTTTGGCAATGAACCGCCTCTCGAAACTTCAGCTGAACAAATTTCACATATTGCTACTGTTGCATCATTTTTGGTCATCATTACCACTATCCAAAATAAAATTGAGTACCTTGATTCTCGAAAACAGAAAATAATGTGGTCAGAGCCACTGTACAATGAATCATACTGTACATAGTGATTTTTTTTTTGCATAATTTTTTTGTCAGATTAAGCTTTTGCTTTTCTGACATTTCTGGTTCCACGTTTCAGATCAGCAAGATTTATGGGCCATTGCAGAGCTGGTTTTTCAGTCCAGGAAGTGTCTTTCTATAGAAAGAGTTCCAGATTGGGCACCAGCACCCTGACAGACCTGAGCCAAGTCCTGTGGCTTTACACCAGCCCAACCAGCATGCCGTCAGCACACGTGGTTCAATGTAAAAGTCAACTCTTTGAAAAATTGCAATAATGAGACATGTGGGTTACCCACAATTTACCCAATTTTATTTTAACACAAAAAAAAGCATAATCTGGTCCAAACACTTTTACAATAGATTGAAGAGGTTGAACATGAGATCAAACAACTAAATGGGCCACAATTAATGCAACTTGGAAAAAGTGAGAATGATGTACACTATTGCGCGTCAATAAAAAAACATGCCAAAGTGGAGTGTCGCACATGTTTCTGAAATTACTATCTGAGAGCCAGCAACATCAAAGAGAAATGCAAAACACACACACATCTGGCAGCCGAAGCAGAAATTCCTCTTCACAAGAAAGTATTTCCTCAATAAAGGGACCAAAGCCATTATGAAAACAGCCTTGTGATACTCTCATCTTATCCTACAACTCCTAGACCTGTAACTTCCTATTCGATCAAGTCAGGGGTTTTCAAAATAAGGTCCAGGGACCCCCAGGGGGCCACAAGATAGTGCTAGGGAATCTATGGAAAAGTTTTTCTGTACTATAGTGAGAACAGAAAAACATTTTTATATTTATAATATTAATTTTGACCGTAAATTGCATCCTTATACATGACAGGCACACAGAGATATGTACCACGCACACACAATAGCTGCCTTTTAAATTTTGAAATAAAAATCCCTGATTTAACTTAGAGTAGTCTTTCATACCTGATAAATACGTACTGGCATTTTTATCACTGAAGAAAAATATCTTAGCAGGCAAGATAAGGAGGGGGTTAATGACAGGGAAACTCCCATTCAGGTAGATTTCATAATGACAGGCCACACTACCTCATTCACTGGAGTATAGAGAGGTGCCTTTAACATCAAACATCTATGTTAAAACATAAAAGGACTCGGTATAGTTGTCTGGGTGGAGGATTGAGGTAATCGGGTTGGCTGAATAACAAGAACTAACTTGAAACTTGTAGTATTCACTCTAAAAATGCATAAATAATGGCAACAATAGACACACCCTTACCTGATAGAAAAACTAAGCTTAGTCTGGCTGTATTATGCGTTTATAAAATAGCTATTGGTATTAAAAAATGAGTAACAAATATAGAGAAGTGGGGGGAAAAACACTCCCACTTCTCCAAGACCAGGTGCTTAATCACTTCAGCATTATTTATGAAATGCCAATGACCAGCTACATCACCAGATTTGGATGCATATCAAAACCGTGTGCATTTTCTTTTTAAATTACCATGGTATGCTAGGTACGAACTACGTACGAATTTCCACAGTATGTTTCTTCCCTGAAGTGTTCATTAATAAAGCTGGGCCTTTTACGTTTCCTGTGACTTGAATGGACACGCCTGCAACAGATGTGGAACTGAGATAACACGTAGTAGTGTAGATTTCCGACACGTTATAATTTCTGCAAGTCATGCATTTATGATTGTAAATGGATTTTAAACACTTAAGTGAAATTTAAATCAATGAATCAGACCGATGCATTTACGCGGGAAATAGAAAGTCTGAGTAGCGTTTGAATCGGTTCTTTTGAACGGTTAGCTTCAAAACCCTGTTCTAAAATGATTCTTTTAAGGCATTACGTAAAAGCGTGATACCTGATATTTCTGCACGACATATTATTGCAATTAAGCGTTCAAATAAAGCGATAAATACATTTTGCTGTTCAGACTACATTTGTCGTTAAGTTTGTTACACGTGTTTTGATTATAAGGGCGTTCCATGAGCCCAAGTTACTTGTAGCTATGATTCAACTTATAGAAAGTAATTTAGAACCTAAATATAATTTGCATTTACGTGAATCAATGGTAAAAACATTCTCAATTATTGGCTAAATGTATTACTGCATGTTTTAATCTAATACTATTCTAATAAATATATGTTGTGAGTGTGATAAAATTCATACAAATATTTGTGTTTTGTGTAACACTTCTATTCTACTAATTCACAGTTCGCAAACGAATCGTTCAGACCGGTTTTGTAAAATAGCTCAGTTGATTCACTGAAATGATCCAACTCAAAATAACGATTCGTTCACGAATCGGACATCATTAGTAAAAGTTCGCCATGCCGGTTTGTTTTCATTTGTAAGACATGTGCATTGGTAAACCGGACACCTGCGACATTTATTTACTCTGATAATACTAACCTCTTCATTTTACTCGAACATCTTTTAAAAGATGCACGATTTGATTCAACTGACAAAACTCGAAACTGCGAATTGCATCAACTCATTCTGATTCATTTATATGGAAATCAAATAACCAGCCAAAACAAAGCAAGCATTTCCAAAACAAGTCAGATCAACGATCAACCAACCCACCCTGCCAGAGCGGCTCCTGTTGGAGACCACGGGGGCTGGAGGCAGTTCCTCGTCGCTGGAGAAGACATCCGGAGAGCCGCTGCTCTTTTTGTTTTGCGCGGACAGATTCTTCAAGTACAGCTGCACGTACACGTCCTTCTTCTGGTCGCCGTTCGGCAGAGCCACATTATGGGCCAGCAGTGCACTTTTAAGCTTATCTTTAGTGAGCACAGACGGGTCCTCCAGAAATTCCGACATGTCTGTTAGCTTGAGCAGAACACTATCGCTGGCTGAGACTGATTTATTTTATGGGATCAGTGACCATCTTAGGAGAGAGACCCCTATTGGACGCGTTCCGCAGAAAGAAGCGCTCTGATTGGTTGTTAGACTATTTAAAATCACTGGCGATAAATAGATGGGTTGAACCACTTGTTTATAAGTTTATAAGACAACTTAAAAAAATGTAAAGATTTAAAAATGGCTTCTATTGGTGGACTGATGGGCAATTGAAGTGCAGAACATCACAGCATTAAGTTATTTGTAATATAATGCTTCGAAATTAAAACTTTTATATCAGATAAAAAAGAAAAATGTTCCATTTGATAAAGGTACGTCATCATTTTATTGGCCAAATTATACAACTTGTTGCAACCAAAGACAAAATTATTAAAGAACTTAAGTCACTTTTAAGTTTTACATGTTTACATATTTCCCAGGCTGTCATGGAAAACATTTACCACAAATTCACACTACTATTGAAAAACATTTGAATAACACGTTCCTCAGGAGCACTTCCGCTGAGAGATGTTATCAAACCGAACATTGAACTCTCGCATTAACAAACAAAATGTACTGAAAGCACATGTTGTAACACCAAAAAAAGAAAAAGAAAAAGAAAAATAATCTTAACGAAAGTGATCACAGTGCTGCAGAAACCGACCGCTTATGAATGAGCTGACTGGTGTATCATGGGTATCAAAGTAAAAGCAGGCAGCTGGAGGATTAGCATTTGAACTAGCGCTCTCAGCTCTACCGCCGTCTCCTGATGCTCATATCCACAATGTGTATGTGCGTGTTGGTTTATCTCCACGCTCAAAAGTCATGCTCGGCAGTGCGGTCCGTCTCATGTGAAGAAGGGTGGTGGCACAGCACTCTGCTGGGATGTGGTTTCCTTGACCCATCCAGTCCCCTGACCTCTCCCTCTCCCGTGATCTCTCCTCCTTTGCCTCGTTGTCTCCCTCTTTCTCTCCCAACTCAGGCCTTGATCTCTGCTGGAGGGCAGTACAGGATTTCAGAGTTCTCTGATGACAGCTCCTCTGAATGGGACAGAGAGATTTTAGTGTAGGATACATAATCCGATACACAAGGCCACATATGAAGCCTATTCCGGACCTATGAGGCACTTTCAAATAGAAAAAAAAAAAATCACTGATAACCTAATAATTTAATATTGAATTAATGATGAGCAGGCATTTGATTCATTCTCATTCAGGGAGAATCGTGCCAGATATTGTATTAATTGCAGCACAACAGAAAAAGCATTTCTTCATGCAAATGAGGCGCAAAACAAGCCACTTGTCAGCTAATCGCTTAAGTAAAGACAAGTGATAGTCTCGCGCAGCCAGACCTTCAGACTAACGGCAGAAGGTCTGGGAACCTTGGCCGCTTTGAATGGTAAGGACCGCCCAAGAGGCCATATGACTGACAGATAAAGCAACCAATCACGCTTTGGTTAGTTCTGCGTCATGTTTAGGGGAGTGGAAATGTCCCCACAATAACAGACCATGTGTAAAACTCTTGGACGTATTTGAAAGATTCTATGCTGCAAACTTTAAATAGTTCACATACTTTTGAAAATCCAGCGTTCAGTTGATCCTGATAAGCGCTCATTGTCACAGTTGTAAACATAACAGCTTTCTTCTAACATAAGGGGGTTTGGCGTCACGGCATATTTGTTTCCAGGCGGAACGCTAAAGAACGTGACACGCACGTCTCCCGGAAATCCTGTATAATTCAACCAATCCGATGACGACTCTGAAACTCCCAAAGTGTTTCCAATTTTGTGTGCCGTATGCATCAGACGTTCAGCCAACGGTCTGAGGCTGAGACTAAGGCAATGACATCTGTCATGAGCCTTTCAAATCTAATGATAGTGCTGCAATTCTGCTGGACTTAGAAAATATAACAATGCCATATTATAAGCACTATATTGCAAGCTTTTCTTTTGGTTAATTAATAAAAGCGTATTAGACTGATAATGTATGTAAAGTTTAGGTTTTCAGAAATAAAGTGTACATATTTTTACATTTTTGTGATATTGACACTGGTGACAAGAATTATGAAATTTCTATGGTATCAAACATTTTGATATCATGAAGACCTTATTTAAAGCAAAAATAACTAACTATATTGTGATATATATCGTTACTGCGAAATAAAATTACTCGTGTCGTGAATCGTGATATATGATTTTGGTCATATCGCCTACCCCTAAACTGTAAAATAAAAAAATAGGAGTATTGAAGATAAACATACTGTTACTATTACTACTACTAATAAAATGTTTTTTTTTTTTTTACAGTACAAAAGGCTGTCTTAATTTCTTTATTTTAAAAGGTTAAACCACCAAGCTTTCACTTCAGTGAACACAGATTGTGCATAACCCTGCAGAGAGCCCTTAAAACTTCTGTTTTGTTGACAACAGTTGGTTTATAAGCACTTCAAGTTATCATTACAAGTTTAAGACAGTTGGAGCATTTTGTGTTCCCAAATACACGTTTTAAGTGACCCAAGCTCAGAGTAGCATTTACTGCAAACTGAGCTGCTCAGAGACAGTCATAAAACTGGATCATGAGCTGTTTGTGTGTAGAAGAATGCAGTGGTGTGCATATATTTAATTAAATCGCACTAAGCCATATCGCGATTTCGGTTTTAATTCAACCACTTGTGCAGCCCGACATACTAACTTTCTTGACTGTATCTTCACAGTATCTATGTAAACTCACCAGGCAGGACACATTTCCACAGGCCGTATGTTTTGCCTACAGCTGTCTGCCACAGACGCAGAGTGCCATCCTCTGAGCCACTGGCATACAGCTCTCCATCAGGGCTAAACCGCACACAGTGTATGGGCCCGAAATGACCCTTATATGACTCTGAAAGAGAGACAAACTTAATGTCAAGCATGAAGAAATAAGTATATATTCATGAGCCAATCTATAATAATAAGCTTTGTTTTTTCGTAATTTAATTACATTAACTCAGGAACCATATTCCTACCCATTTCCTCTCTGGTGGTGTAGTCATATTTATAAAGCTTGAAGTCATCTCCTCCAGCTACAAAGAAGTCTTTCTCAGGATGGAGTGAGGCAGAGTGAATGGAAGCAGGGGCATCAACAGTCTTAATCAGATCCAAACTGAATAAAACAGAAACCGTCTGACATTCAGTTCTCAATACATTTTAGGGCATGTTTTTGTCCTAATTAGCCCTTAAGGTAATATTTGCATGATTTGACAGATTGTAGCCATCTACCTGTTGGCTTTGTAGAAAGCAATGGTCCTCCCGTATGTGATAACGAGGATCTCCCCATCAGGAATGTACTCCATGCTGCTGACAGAGGCATCAAACGACAGTGTCTTCACTGCCTCCTTTGTGTTCTTGTCCCAAAGTCTACACATGAAAGACAACACGCACTCAGAATCAGACATACATACATAAACCGACATATATAGACATACTGTAAAATATCTGTCTGCAAAAAAGCAAAGTATCAACTGTAAAATTCAAAGACTTCATCCATTACCATTTTGGCCACTTACCGGATAGTTTTGTCCTCAGCAGCTGAGAGAATCTGTTGGTCATTGTTACACCACAGAGCTTTCTTTATGGCAGAGGTGTGGCCTGCAATCTCCTGGGGTTCTGCATTACAAATGCCATTTAGCTGAACATGTCATTTTATCTTTAAGCAATTATGATTAGGAATTGGATTCTGCAATTCAAAACAAATAAAAAAAAGTCACTTTACATACCTGCTTCAGGTTTGCTGAGATCATAGATGCGCAGTACTTTATCATTCCCTCCAGTCAGGAGACAGTTACTGTCCTGTTGATTTAACATATGCAGATAAAATCTCTTCATTTAAAAAAAATGACTCCGCCCAATTAACAGTGTGTTCGAAAACATGAAATGAAGTGACATCACTGAAATGACATTATTAATGCTGTGAACATATGGTAGTTTCATACATAGTTTGGATGATAGAGATAGAGAAAATAAATCTTAATATTGTTCAGCCTTATATCTCAACATTTTTGTATTCGAAAAGACTTGAAAGGGTACTGTTTTCATTACTTTATTCTAGTATATTTAATGCAAGAAGTAAACTAATAAATAAATACTATATTTAAAAATAATACCTGTGTGAAGTTCACAGATTTCACAATGTGCTTGTGCGCCAGTGTGAGGACCTCATCTCCAGTGACAGCATCCCATACCTTTCTGTCAGATTCAAATAAATACTAAAGGTAAAATAACGTTTCACCAATATTACTTCACCCATATCATTTTTTTGCTATTGCTTGTACTTACGCTGTAAAATCTGCTGCGGCCGTAGCTGCTTTTGTAGCTTCTTTGTTTAAGGTGGCACCCCAGACAGCACCCTTGTGACCCAAGAACGTCCCGATCCAGTCCCCTGTGTCTCCCTGGCGCAACATAGGTTTGCCATCTGCAATTTTGGAATGCCAAAACAAACTTTCAGATGTATTTTACAGACAATTAATCTATAGACAGTCACTTACTTTGAACAAATTGTTAAACAACATGCTCAATGCCTAGCAAGACCAGGTGTACTGTCAAGGGTTGGTTTTAAGATTCAAGAACACACCTACCTTTACAAGCGCTAATGAGGAAATATCCATAAGGAGTTATTCCACTGAACGCCAGATCCACAACAGGTCTGGTGTGACCAGAACAGGTGAGAGGAGTCTGTCTCATAGCCATACTCACTGGAGACCTAAAAAAAAAATGACAGGGCACATTTGGAATTTTACTCAAAAACAGCTACCCGTGTATGTCTAAAAACAAGGTGTTTAACAGGACAGAACAGATGTGCTGGCTAACAGGCTTGGCTAGCCAGGAAATCAATCATTACCTTGCAAAGACAGCAAAACAACGACACACACCAGTACTTTGTGGCCAAATTACGTATCGGGGAGGACTGTGGAGCTCAGAGCTGCACTCCCAGCTTGACAGGGCACATTTGGAATTTTACTCAAAAACAGCTACCCGTGTATGTCTAAAAACAAGGTATTTAACAGGACAGAACAGATGTGCTGGCTAACAGGCTTGGCTAGCCAGGAAATCAATCATTACCTTGCAAAGACAGCAAAACAACGACACACACCAGTACTTTGTGGCCAAATTACGTATCGGGGAGGACTGTGGAGCTCAGAGCTGCACTCCCAGCTACAGTGCTGTGCCACCAGCTACACGAGGTGTGCGTGAGTGTGTAAGCTATACTCGAGCCCTCGCTAACGCTACAGGAACATAACGGAAGCGCTAGTGTGAAAACCGGCCATCATTTCCGGCCCGCGACGCCACGGGATTGGTCAGAATCGTGTCACGTGGAGCGCGATATAGTCCTTTTTCTAACATCAAGTACAAATAACACGTTTGCTAACACGTATTGTAAAATGTTTATTGTGTAATATAAAAAAGAAGAAAAGCCTATAAGGAACGCTTATAACCGTGTATATGAGAACATTTGTTCAGTATTATGAGGTACGAGCTCAAAATGACGAGAACGTTATTATGAGGCCGTACGGTATTATAAAGACAAAGTTTTTCAGTATTATTAAATTATTATGTTATTATGACGACTATGAATCACATTTTAACCAAAAGATTTACTTTCAATCTTTCAAGTAAACTTTTTGAGCCACGGAGCGCCCCCCATAGATAAGTAATTCCTGTACAGGATAAAATTAGAACAATTTTCTTTTGAATACAGTGGTCACGACATGTAATACACATAAACAGGTTGCGGAGGGAAATGTTTTACAGACATCCAGGTGGAAACGTTATTTTAAAGTTAGGTAACATCTAGTGATGTAATGCTAATGTAATTTTTTTAGTAATGCTCAAAAACAGTATAGAAACAGTAATACACAAATATCAACAAATAAAAATGATAAACAATGGCAACAAAATAAAAAATTAAACAAATAAATAAGAAAAAAGGGGGTGTTTAATACATTACACTGGAGAAGAAGAAAAAAAACAATTTGAGACTTACATGTCATTAAAGATAGGAAAAGAGTTACACATTCTTTCATGAAAACAAAAAAGAGAGGTCTGGAGTTTGAATATTTGTATCTGTGAATGTGGAATTTTGCAAGCAGCAAAATCAGATTCACTACATCAAACTGTTAACATCCAGTGATGCTGACAAAACTGACCTGTATTCTGTGATGTCATGATAATGCCAGGGTAATTATGGGACACGTACCTGTTTTAAAGGCAGGGGAGAAATTTCTGGAAAGACTCAAAGAACATGCTGGATGGATAGATAGATAAATATAATGATTGATAAAGTATTATTAACCTGACAAATACATGTGCATCTATTAACCAATCGATCCGTACATATTTCTATGGTTTATTTATAAGACAAAGAAATGAAACGTTTGTTACATTTATTTAAAAGTTACGTCAATCTGAAACTGTAATGCTTGTGATCGTCATGAATCACAGGTTGCTACACATCTTACATAATTGTATCTCTCTGAAAATCTTGCTAAAGGCCATTCAAGATGAACATCGGCAGTGAGCACACATTTTCATGCCTGGAAAACAGAAAAGCAAACACGAAAGCCTCTCTACCTGAGTATTATCTTAGTGACACAGTAACGCTGAAATCTCTAGATGTAAAGCAGTGTGAGTCATATAGTACCAGCATGCACCGCGACAGTCTCTGAACGCACAGGGGTGGGATCACCTGATAGCGCTGAGAAGTCAAATCACTTTAGCGAATCGGTTCGTTCGCATTGTTCACTTGAATGAACCGGTTCAAAAACCAATTCACTGATTTCTATTAATCATCGCTCAAGTTAAATATTTCTTTAAATACTTCTGTTTATATTTCCAGTGTACAGTTGAAGAGTTCAGATGCAAAAGCCTCTAAATGCCGTCTGAAATTTTAATCTAAAATGAGCATTTTTGTCAGGCTCCTCTATTTAGGCCTATGTTGATTAATTTTACTTTAATGGCATAGAAAAGGACCTATACATTGCCATTAAAGTAAAATTACTGAACCTAAATATAAGAGCCTGATAAAAATGCTAATTTTAAAAGAAAATTTCAGACTGCACTTAGAGGCTTTTGCATCTGAACTCTTAAATTGTGTGATGTTTATATTTATGGTTCCACGTCAGTGAGTGGAGGGGATTCGCCCCATAAAATTAGTAAAATTAGTAATATTCTGTCATTTACTCATGCTCATGAGTAAATGAAACCCCTATGACTTTTTCCTCATTGAACACAAAAAAGATAATGACACCAAATTATATAATGACACCACATTTATTGCAATAACTTGTGAACCTCTCAACCAGACTTCCAGACACCCCAAGTTTTTATTTGACAGCATTTTTTGAATCTGTTGTTTCATTCTGTGTTCCACGTAAGAAATTTACACAGGTTTGGATCTATACAAGATAAATAATCTATAGAATTTTCACATTTGAGAGAACCGTCCGCTCAAATCGCTCTGCGAATCGGTTCAGTTGAATCGCGAAAAAGAACCGACTGATAAGAACGCTTGATTCGCGAATCGAACATCACCACTGGAGGCGTAACCGTGCAGAACCTGAGCTTAAATCCGCACCCTGCTTTACTTTATCGCATTCATTGAATCTTCTCCGTCTCAGAGCAGCATCAGCGAGCGTATACAGCAATGGCCAATTACATTCACGTCCCAGAAGGCGCGCCTGTGGTTCCTAAATTAGACGTGACTCTAGATGAGCACGATTACAGAGCCGGAGCGCTGAAACTCATCAAGACGCTGAGACCCTACTGGAAACCTTCGGAGGTCAAAACGAAGGTAATTCTCATGTCTTTTTCGTTGCCTACGATTCAGGTGGTCGCACGCCGACTCTACCCGATGCAGAAAGTCTGCATTCACTGACAGCAGCTCGTTTGACGCATTTTATAATGCAGAAAGCGAAGTTAAGCGTGTTGCGCCTTCAAATCCTGAGCTGCGTCACCAGATGGACCCGTCGGCACCATGGCGCTTAGCAGAGACGCTGCTGCCAATGCGAGCTGTCAAAGCACTCATGTTGTAACACTCTCATTAATAAAAATATATTGCTCTTACATGCGTGCATGCTACAATGTATTTAATGCACCATTACGAGATAATTACAGCAACAGTATAAATGGAAAGTAAAACTGCAAAGGGAAGAATGTGGGTGGTGGATCCTTGGATTTTGTGCATTGTATTTTTTTCAGCTTATTTATTCCTTTAAGCGAATTAGTGTCTGTTTTTATGTTATTACTATTTAATTAATTACTTTATTAGGTATTCCAATAATGACTAGTACATTTTTTCAATTAGTAATTAGTACTTATTTATTAGATACTAGTACTAATTACATGAATCCTAATAGTGACTAGTAATTGCTATGGTTAACAAATTGCAAATTTTACCTTTAAATTCTACACTGTAAAAAGTGGTAACCTTTAATTGATACCTTAAAGAGCTATTACTACCTGATTAAATCTGTAAAACTGATGTAATTTATACATAAAAAATACATTAAAAATTATGTATTTAGGTTGATTCAGCGATATTAAATAATATTTCTCACTTGAATAAAACCAGTTAATTTAAAGGTTACTATTTTGCTCAGTGTATGGAGAACTATTCATTTCCAGCTAGTATACAATAGTTGCTGGTGTCTATTATAGTTGTACTAGTCACTAGGTGTAGGTACTTAGTTACTAAGGTGTAAGTAATAGTAACTAGTTAATAGTAGGGATGCACGATACCATTTTTTTCAGAACCAATCCGATCCGATCTCAAAAACTCGTATCGGCCGATACAGATACTGTTTTTTTTTTTTTTTAAATCAATGTAGAATTTCTATACCTCTGTGTGTTGACCTGATCATCACTGTTTTGTGCTCAATCTACTAAATATAGACAACTTCATTATACAGAAAAATAACAAATGAAAAAATATATCATCATAGTCTATGACAAAAATACTATTATAAACTATAAATAGATAATTCAGCAGCAAAAGTTACTCTAAAAAAGTGCACAATAATTTTATAAAATCCAAAAAATTTAGTGAAAAAACATTATTTAGTGGGGAACTAATTTAGTTGGACTAAATCTGGTAAAATGTTACACATTGCTCTTTGTATTGTTGTAAAATACATTCATTTAAATTTCAGTTACTGTGCGTGTGAAGAACGATTCATAGTGCTCTCTACACCCGGTAGAAAGTAACATGATTTAGAAACAGCACTAAACTCCAGCAATATAAAGTCTTTTATGCAAAACCATTGATCTTTATCTACAGATCAAGAATAATAATAGGAGCATTGAATCATCTTGGAGAGAGTTTCATCTTCTTGACTGTCGTAACCACACGCGACACGCAGTTTGAATGCTGAATGGAGGATGACAGACAGCCGCAGTGGAGAGACGAGTTTACGCAAACTTGAATTTAACATTAAACAATGGAACGAAAGACTTGGAATACAGTGCATGGAAACTTTATGGTGCTTTATATGTTTTTATGCCTTTCGTGGGGCTTAACAGTAACACAGAATAGTATACACACAATATCGGATTTGTATCGGTCTCGTCTGAACGATACCCGATCTGGCAAAAAATGGCAGTATCGGAGCCGATACCGATACTGAGTATCGGATCGGTGCATCCCTAGTCAATAGTGTCTATTCCAGTTTTATTAGAACTTATCGGATACTAGAACCAATTTATGAGACCTAAAGGCACTGGAAAAGGTATAGAAGACTTTTTTTTTTAACTTTTGAATGACCTTTCACTGATGCTTTGTTAATAATTATATAATGTGGAATCTAGGTGGATGTCATTTACTGTTCTGACAGATGGACAGGACAGATGAATAAAGTATGAGGACATTTTCTACCTGCATTAGTGCCTTATGGTCATACAGCATTCCTCATTTTTAAAATGGCTCAAAGTCAATATTTTTTGTAGGATAGTCAGTGTCTAGGCATTTGTTTGCTATCCAGTGAAATTACTATAACACTAATAGGTGTGTGCTTACAGCTAGCACAGAAAGACGACTGTGACGGTGACATTACACTGCTCTGTTCACCCCAGAGCGCTCTGCATTCATACATGATTGATAAGCCTGAGATGGGCGGAATCAAGAGTACAGTGGAGTACATCTATACACAAAGCTCAAAACTTCCTTAATGATTGAACAAGGCATTTCACAGAACTGCCTTTTCCAAGAACAAACATATTTCATATGACTACTTATTCTCCTAGAAGTTTTTAGCCTTTACAGACAAGCAGCATCTCAAGGAGTTTCTTAGAAACGTAGTATGTACAAAGTCAGTTTCACTAATTACAGAACCTGCATGTATTGACTATTGACCACGGCATTAACAATGTTCAATGTGATGGTTCAGGTTTCCGTCGCCTTGGTGTTGTTGAGTACTGTGAAGATAGCAATCTTTTCTTTAGCTGTGCACCAGGGGAGACACCTTGAATCAAGTTATTCAAGTGCTACTACTGGCATTGAATCGAATGTTCTCTGCATTTCGGATTGCGAAGGCCGAGTGGAAATTTCCATGAAGTCATTGGTAATTTATTGATGATTTTGCCACAGAAGTTCACAGCTGAAGAGATTTTGAAGGATATCTGAACAATATTGGACCTCATGGACAAAACATATACAGAAACCTGAGATGTTCTTCAAAACTTCTTCGTTTGTGTTGCACAGATAAAAAAGAAAGTCATACAGGTTTTGGAGTGACATGAAGATGAATAAATGATTACAGAATTTTCATTCTGGGGTGAACTGTCTCTTTAAAACCAAATAAGAACTCACTTCCCCATTACAAGTGTAAACTCACACATCTGAAGCCTCCATCCGGATAAAAAGTCAGCAGTCTGTAATTATATTCTTGTAAACCGAACACTGTTTAGCCTAAGGTGCGGAACAGTGTTTCCTTGTATAAACAGAGTTGGTAGGGGTGTGTCACGTCGCTCGCATGTGGGAGGGAAACCAGATATGTATTGGGTTGTTTTCATCAACTTTGAAACAAAATTGAGTGCTCAGCACATGCCAGACCACTCTGACACAGGCAGAAATCAAATTCCTGACGTTCCGCCCACTGCCAGTCAATCCCAGATAGTACAGATGATTGTGGCCTGGAATGCTTGGCGTCCCAAACACGCTCCTTTTTTACATTAGTAGACAATGTAAATTTGTTCAGCTCTGTCACCCTGAATACACCCACTTTTGATTCAAAATAAACTAAAAGTAGTTTAGTTGTTTTGGTTACACTGAGTTTGGTGATCAGTCTTTTTTTTATATACATGTAAATATGAGGTTTCTCTTCAGCGAAAAAAAGGAACTGGTGCCATGTGATGCTGATCTCAATAATGAGTTTTTTAATGAACATCACTAAAGGTTAACCTCAAACCATCTGACCGAGCTGAAACCGATGAACTCTCCGCTTGTTTTCTTCCTCTTTCTGCAGGCTTTCACCGACGGTATCACAAACAAGCTGATTGGCTGTTACGTCGGCGGGTCCATGCAGGACGTGGTCCTGGTTCGGGTCTATGGGAACAAGACAGAACTGTTTGTGGACCGTGAGTTCGAAGTGAAGAGCTTCCGTGTCCTGCAAGCGCACCGATGTGCTCCACGCCTCTACTGCACCTTCAACAACGGCCTGTGCTATGAGTTCCTGCAGGGAGTGGCCCTGGAGCCCGAGCACATCCGCGGCCCTGCCATCTTCAGGTTAGAAACTGTGTGTTCTAATGGGATGATCATCCAATCATCCTTTATAATACTGAGCTAATTGATTCAGGACGGCGTGACGGGGATGGAGATACCGGTGTTGACCTCCAACTAGCCAGACACTTGTCACATAACCCCAAACCTTACCCAGTAATCCCTTAAGACATGAATGACGCACTGCACTCTCTCCCGCCAATACTAGTCACTCTGACCCAAACCTCCCGCCAATACTAGTCATGTCTCAGACAGCTGTGAAAGAACAAGGCTACTGTGTCAGCAGGGCGATGACTAAAGTGTTGGCGTTTAAATGCACAACCGTTCAAAAGTAAAAAAATTAATACTTTTATTCAGCAACGCTGGATTAAATTGAGCAAAATTGACAGCAAAGACATTTATAATGTTACAAAGCTTTTTATTTCAAATAAATGTAATTCTTTGGAACTTTCCAGCTGTTTTTCACATCGATAATAATAAGAAATGTTTCTTGAGCACCAAATCAGCATATTAGAATGATCTCTGAAAATGCAATCTAAACCTGAAAAAAAGACATTTTTATTTGTTTACAGGCACATTGCAAGGCAGATGGCAAAGTACCATGCCATACATGCCCACAACGGCTGGGTGCCCCAATCAGACCTCTGGCTGAAGATGAGCAAGTTCTTTTCTCTTGTTCCTACACACTTTGAAGACCCTGAGAAGGACCAGAGGTGAGCTTTAATTTGAAGGATTGCATCGTGTTTTATGGTGTGATTGTGTTTTGACATGTTTTTTTTTTAGCAAAGCAGAACATGTAGAGTAACACACCCTTCGAATATAATGTCTCTGGGCGATATTAAAGCTGTCAATACAGGGAGGTTCAGATCTCAGCTTCACTTGCATAGACGAACAGAAAGTACTACAGGTTCTTTAGATGTATGCTGTTTCTCTTCATATTCAAAACATGTTCCATTCAATATGCTTTGCTTACATTGTGGTTTGAAAATCCTCCCAATGTTACAATGTTACATGACATGACTCCTCTTGGCACAGACAAATATGTTTGTACAGATGCAAGTTGAGAACAACATGCATTAAGAACACTGCCTATCTGATTCTCAAAGTGCTTTACATAAGATGACAATAATCCATATTAAAATATAATAAAAAAGACTTATTTATTCAACAATATTAACATGAATATCAAAAGAAAGATATTATTATTAATAAAACAACAAAATTAAACAGTCAAGTAGGGTGTTTGGAAATATTTTACCGTTAGATTTAAATATAAAGTCAGTGCCAAATACCCATGAAATATCTATTGTCTAATTTTTGCAGATGCAACTAAATTTGTACATTGTCTGAAGGAAATGTGAGTGGTTGTACATGCAAAACTGAGACATGGAGAATGTTGCTGTGTAGGTTGTTAGAGTGTTTGTCCAAGTCAAGTTTGAGCAAAAGTAATAGTTCAGGTATGTTTGAATTTAGAGTTGGATTAAAAATGGATCATTTTTATGCCTTAGAGGCACTAAAAATTATTGCGCAACAACCGCTGACAACAAATTACACGCCCATACAGTGTCTGTGCAGTTAGTTTACTATTTATAGATAGTGGTTTTTAAGATATTTGTCTTATTGAGTGAGGCAGGTTTGTCTACTCTTTGAATCACGCTGGAACACAAAAGCGCGTTTGTGTTTTCTGAATGCATGTACGTGTCGTCTGTTTCTAGGCTGAACAGTGAGGTGCCCAGTGCTGCGTGTCTTAGAGACGAGATGATTTGGCTTCAGCAGAACCTTTCTAAACTAGGTTCCCCAGTCGTTCTGTGTCACAACGATCTGCTCTGTAAGAACATCATCTACAACCAACAGGAAGGTGAGTCCAACAAACCCCACCAGCTTCCTTCAGCCACAGCGTATGTTTCCCCAACCCCCCCTGCCTAAGGTAGGCCTAAATTGAGTGTTTTCACCTCTGAAATATAGCATGGATGCCCTTTCCTAAAGGGTAGTAAAATTACATTCTCATCCAATTTCAATCAAGGCATCAGGAGAATCCACTGGTTTCCATAAAATGTGTTTTCTGTTCTTGAAATCAAAAGCAAATGTGTGTTTGTGTCTTCATGATGTACAGACTGGCGACTGTCTGCCGCTACCTGGCCCACAGGATGGAGAGTGAATGCGAGTGTGACATTCCTGTTATGCAGAATGTTTTCAGTTCTTTCCTTTCTGCAAATATATTTATGAAATAAGGAAGTTTTTCTATAAAACACAGTATCAGACTTTCATAAATATGCCTAGCTCAGGCTAAGGCTCTTCAGCTTTATTTATACAATGACAAGAAAATAACAGGAAGGAAATTTAAAACCTAATTTGAATCAAAGCAAGTCATTTGATCATTTTGAAGTTTTAGTAATACAGTATTTATTTAAAATATGTAGATTAGACTAGGAAAATAAACAGCGTTATTTATTATTCATTTACTATATTACTCATTAATTTATACATAACATTTATATGTAACAGAATTTAAAATGTATAGATATATACACATTTTAATAAAATATTCTAATTGTATGTATATTTTTAATTTGTCATTATTCTTATTTTAATAATTTATCTTTGGTTTGAGTGGATGTTGACATTTTTGTCATGTTCTCAGGTGCCAAACCTAAAAAAAAGTACAATATTTTTATATAATAAATTATATTTATAAATAATATAATGAATAATTAATTATATATTTGTTATATTAAATATTTAGATATATAGGTATTTGTCATATATTATACTGTAGTTGTTATTTAAAATTTTATATACCGTACATGTACACACACACACACACACTTACATTATTAATTAAAAATCACCCTCTGTTCACTCAAAATCATCAGCATAACAGGAATGACCCACTTTGAAGAGTATGAGCATGAGAAAATGGCTGCTCTGCCACAGCAGTAGTGTGAGAATGTGTAGTTCCTGTCTCTCACTTTTTTCTTTTTTTCTTTTGAAGTGGCAGCAACAGTCAAACTGATTACCAACAGTACGTGTATCGGTTGCCCTAAAGGTATCACTTGCCCCTAAAAACTGTTCTTGAAGCAGTAAATAATTGACAACAAGCGATTAAAGATTGGGTCATGGAAATCTGCTTCGAGAACAGGGTTTGGAGGCAGCTGTGACCTTGGGCACTTAAACTGTTTTCAGAAAAAAAACCACACCACTTCCTCCAACTCGCTTTTAACACAGAGACCAAGGGGTGGGAGCAAGTTTTCACAGTAAAATGTTTACGTTTTTGACATTCCTGCTCACTCAGCCCCCTCCCCTTCCCGGTGAGACCTATAGAAGCCAAGAACGGGAGTGTTATGCAATAGGCCAGCTTTCCGAGATCGTACCTATTTTTGTTTTTCTTGCCTTTCGTTGACACTCAGGGAGTCAAATAAGTTTGAGAGTCCCACAGGCTCGACCTGCACAGGAAGCCACTGTGGCATTTGCATAGAGCCAGTAACTTGGGGCCTCACTGGCTGGCTAATGGACCAATGGGGATGCTGTGTGGTGGGGGTGTGCGTTTATGAGATGAGCCGTGTTTGTTCTTAATGGGGGAGGTGCCCAATGGCCTCTCTGCAGTGAAGCTGTGTGTGTTCTGTGACAGATGTGAGTTTGCCCAAATCTCTTCATCTGCTGCACAGGGCTATAGCCACTGACTGGAGGTGTTCAGTGTGTCCCGCTAGGACGCCACCGGGTCCGGTAACCACCTCACGTGTCTCTTTCTGTAGACCAACACTTCTGTCCAATGTCAATCAAACTTTTTTTCTACACACCATAAGCTCTAGAGCACTGGGAATGCAAGGCAACGTAAAGTCAAACACACATTAGGTGCAATAATGTGTATATAACAAACTAGGCAGTGATTTGTCATATATTATACTGCAGTTGTAAACATATATATATATATACACACGCATTACACATATGTAGAGTGAGAGGAGTAAGGCTTTGTATTCTGAAGTCAACACTGTCTACATCACCTGACCGAATATATAACATGCTGTTTTTTCCACATGCATGCTATAAGTGCATGAAATCTGTCCCCATGTCTTGTTCACTTTGTCATTTGTTTATTCTTTCTTGTCTTGCACCAGAATGCAAATCCTTACTCCTTTTCCCATATTTGATTTGATAAGTCATTTAAATTACAGATAATGCCCATTGTAGTGTTGGTTTGCTAATACAGGCAATAGATTGTTACAGTAAAAAAGAACAAGGGTTATTAAGAAGACAATGCCCATGTGCTTCTCTAAACAAATTGCTATTTGTTTCCCCTCCTGCAGGAAATGTCAAATTCATTGACTACGAATATGCTGGGTACAATTATCAAGCCTTTGACATTGGGAATCACTTCAATGAATTTGACCTGACCGATCAAGTCATTGCTTGCTACACCACTGCTATACAGACTATGTGCCACTAGATGGCGACATTGGCCATTTTCTCTCCTTTACCTTCTCTGTCCTTCCAGCCCTGTGGTTTTATAGTACAGCCGTCTCCGTTTTATTAGTCTTTATTTATTTGCATTTTGTAAAGCTGTTGACTCTTCTCTAACCTGACTTGTTTATCCATTTTTGCTTTATTCACTTTTATTTTACTCTTTTTTTACTTTTACTGTTGTGTTTCCTCCTGTAGAGCAGAGGACTGTTTATGCGAGGCGCTCTTTCTGTCACCAGTAACGAGATTTCCCTGGAAAACTTGCAATAACTTTGCCCACTCACTAATAATTTGTATTCAAGCAGGAATCATTGTTTGTTTTCAGTTGAAATATATATATATATATAAAAAATAAATAAAAAAAAATACAAATTTTTTCTTTAAACATAAAATAAAACAAAAAGTTGCAAGTTTTCCACTTTTCTTCTCAGCAGACTCATGTAAATGGTGATCCATCAATTAGATAAACTTTTTTAATTGATAACAAGTCATTTTATTTTGAAAAGATGATCATAATTTTTATATTATTATTATTATTATAAAATTTTTAAACATGTATTGTTTTTAATTGCTTGTTTCTAATTTAAGAGTGTTGAAATATTGCACTTTCCAGAATATAGAATCAATTTCACTTACCCCTACACTTAAAACCTTATAATACATTATTAAAAAGTGTTAAAATCAGGTACATTTTATTGAATGTTTTGAGAGTAACTTTTTTGACATCATTACCAAAATGGTCAGTATCTGAGAATTTTAATTCAGAAACAGTATCTTTTCAACAGTTCAAAAGTTAATTGAGCGCAACTTTTTGTCCACAAAAAAAAAAATCATTACCATCACACACAAAATCAAAAACCTCCAATAGGAATGAACAGGTCATTATTAGAGGATGTGAAAAATATTTTACATGAAATGAAACCGTGTGAAAAAAGTTTCATTTTTCAAAGTGTCCCTAATTGAAGAATCACCTATATATAACATGCTGTTTTTTCCACATGCATGCTATAAGTGCATGAAATCTGTCCCCATGTCTTGTTCACTTTGTCATTTGTTTATTCTTTCTTGTCTTGCACCAGAATGCAAATCCTTACTCCTTTTCCCATATTTGATTTGATAAGTCATTTAAATTACAGATAATGCCCATTGTAGTGTTGGTTTGCTAATACAGGCAATAGATTGTTACAGTAAAAAAGAACAAGGGTTATTAAGAAGACAATGCCCATGTGCTTCTCTAAACAAATTGCTATTTGTTTCCCCTCCTGCAGGAAATGTCAAATTCATTGACTACGAATATGCTGGGTACAATTATCAAGCCTTTGACATTGGGAATCACTTCAATGAATTTGCAGGTAATGCGATATGAACACAAATTAAGCTATTGTGTAGAAGAGAAAAGACCCTGCTTAACCAGGTGGGTGTGGCCTTCTTGTGATTGACAGGTCTGAATGAGGTGGACTACACCCTGTATCCTGGGCGCACTTTTCTTCTCAGCAGACTCATGTAAATGGTGATCCATCAATTAGATAAACTTTTTTAATTGATAACAAGTCATTTTATTTTGAAAAGATGATCATAATTTTTATATTATTATTATTATTATAAAATTTTTAAACATGTATTGTTTTTAATTTCAAGGAGTACAAATCACAGGGCACACAGGTCTCCAACATTGAAGTGGAGGTGCTGTACGTGCAAGTCAACCGCTTCGCCTTGGTGAGTCGAAACTGGATTTATCCGCCACGGTCTGGAATCGTGACGCATTTCGACCCATCTGCACCCTGCCAAATTAAACATCAGACTTTAGTTTTTTCAATGTAATTACTTTCTTTAATGACATGCAGCATTTTACAAAGTAAACTGGAACATCGTGAGCAGTTTTAACTATTTAGCAGGTAGATCGTCTGCATTAGAGCGACGCTTGAAGTGGAGACAAAGGTATGAATAGTGATTGCAAGTTGTCAGGGAAGTAGCCTTGACATCTTGCCCACCTTCGCAGGCGTCTAATGAGAGGACCTCTGGGTGTTTGTGTGTGTGCGCAAGTCATTCTTTGATGATCAAGTAGCACACCTGCCCTTTCTTGACGATAATATTTGCATTGGAGAGGAAAACTAATTTAATATCCAGTTTACTCTCGCAGTTCAGTCTTTTGTGTTCAATAGACGTGTTAATTTTTTAATTTCCAGTCTGTCAGGGGAAGAAGGAAAAAAAAAACCCCACAAAGAAAAACTAAATCATCTTCTCGCTCTCGGATATGGAGAACAAAACTGAGGGAGGCACTGTTTTTTCTCCTGTCCCTGAGAGGGACCTTGAGAGACGCTAAAACAAATGCCAGAGGAATGCCACAGTGTGGGGCTTAATGAACGGATGTGCGTGATTTGTTGCCTTTCATTTTGGATTCCTTTTTCTGCGCCTTTAATTGAAAGCCCAGAGAAAACTGAAGAGTCCTGAAAAATATTGGCATATACTCATTAAGTGTCATGTTAATGCACTAACTTGCCATAAACAGATTAAGCCATTATTATGGTTTCTAGAAATCGAAGACAGCTGGCTTATGCTTTTAATAATCAAAATGTTATATTCTGATCATTCATTTATATCTATAATATATCATGTAGATGATATAATATCAAACAAAGGTGATTCTGAAAAATATCGGATACAGTTGTGAAAAAGTTACAAAGAGGAAATCAATAGAAAATTGCCAGAAACTGTTTATACAATAATTTATAAGCTTTGTACACCACCGTTCAAAGGTTTGGTCAGTAAGATGATTTTTTACAATAAAAATGAATACTTTTATTCAGCAAGGATGCATAAAATCGATCAAAAGGGACATTAAAGACTTTCTGTTTATCAAGGAATCCTGAAAAAGGGTTTCCACAGAAATATCAAGGAGCTGTTTTCAACATTGATAATAATAAGAAATGTTTCTTGAGCACCAAACCAGCATATTAGAATGATCTCTGAAGGATCATGTGATGCTGAAGACTGGAGTAATGATGCGGGAAAAACAGCTTTACCATCACAGGAGTAAATTACGTTATATAATTATTATATAATATTATATTATATATTATATTGAAATAGAATACAGTAATTTTAAATTAAAATAATATTTCACAACAGTATTTTTGATCAAATAAATGCAGCCTTGGTGAGAATAATGGACTTCTTTCAAAAACATTAGAAAACCAAAACCAAACCCAAACGTTTGAGTGGTAGTGCATTTTACATTCATTTATAACTATATAAAAAATAATTTAATTGAGTTTATTTAACTAATATTTCCAAAAACTCTCTCTAAATATTCCAAGGACTTGTCATTTTAGATAGACGTGGGTGTGTGGCACCCACTGAAGCTCTGTTTATTATGTTACCCTGATGTTTACACACCATCCTCACATGCCTAAGCCAGGAGACACAGAGTTTTATAAAAGATGGTCTGAATATACTCAGAGATTGTGTCTGAGGGGGTTCGGGACCCTTGAGTCTGGCAGAGGCAAACATTTATTCTGTGCAGTTGAGCGAAAAACACAGAGGATAGAGACTTTATTATAGGCCAGCAAACCCATGATCTTTATTCACATGATGGCAGGAGTGATTCAGTCTCTTCAGAGGGCTTTTATATAAATGCCACATTTTATAAGCTTTTACTTCACTGTCAGTGATTTAGAATCAACACAGATAACTTCCATGCAGTTATCTTTTTTTCCTTTTATTAATGGGTCCACTAAAAGGAAGAAGTCTTTGCTTAGAAAGGCGTGGGTCAAATGTTTCCAAGCAACAATACAACATACAATCTGTCACAGTTAACGCCAGTGTCAGGGTGAATCTCACAGAGCCTGTCAAGAATATCTCTTAGTGCTATTTTACCCTGAAATCAAAATAAAAAATTAAGAACATTTTGTGTTTATTAAATGAAGCCTCTTTTTTTGGGAACATTGAGATTTGTGCATTGAGACATTATTTTTTATAACAGTTAAGCATCCACCTCCTCTTCTCAGTTATGCAATGTAAATCACATTTTCATTAATGTAATGAGAACAAATTATATATTTATAGATAATTTGAAATATTAATACATTAAGGCAGTATTCGTTGCACTAAATTTAAATTACACTGATTCTAATCAAAATAAAAATGCTTGGTTTTGAGGATAGATTAGATTTTCCTATGATTTATTTATTTATATATTTATATTTACACAAAGCCAAAAATCTTCCAGGTACTGAAAATAGGCTTCTCTCATATACAATTGTCTTAGTTAAAATTGAAATTAAATTGAAATTAAAATAAATTTTCTTAGCTTAGTTTTTCTTAATTTCTTAGTTAACAATGAAAACACTGATATGAATATGATTATAAATATATATAATAATATAATTTCTACATTTCTCTCTTCATTTTGGGATACAGTATGATTTTTTTTTTAGATTAAGTCTACCCTGATATCTTCCTCTGTGAAAAAGTTAAAACTGTCCTCATGGTCTTTGGTTTTTGTTCTCCCCAGGCATCTCATTTCTTTTGGGGACTGTGGGCATTAATCCAGGCTCAGTACTCCACTATCGACTTTGACTTCTTGGGGTATGTTTTCACTTTTGAACAACATCCATATAATCAAGATTTAAACTATGTATGCTCATTCTTGGCCACCAAATGTGCTTTTGCAGATATGCAGTTCTCCGTTTCAGCCAGTATTTCAAGATGAAACCAGAGGTGACGTCACTGCTTCTTCCAGAATAATCTCTCAGGTCATGGTTTGTGCTACTCTAGAGAAGGGCTCCCCCTGGTGGAAACAAGAACTAGCTGGAGACCTCTTCAATTTGTAGACTGAACATTGCACTTACTTGTCTGAACACATCATTTTAGATAAGCATCTCTGAACTCAAAATTGGTTTAGTGTTGTAGAAAACCAAGCACCTAAGCTCTCCTCCTCGCTTTTATGTGGCAGTCAAGAGAGAGGGTCACCCCAGTGCCCTAGTCCATTTTAGTGATATTGCCAATTGAGGAAGCAAACAACTGACATATAGAACCTCCCACAACAACAATTATTGTCAGAAGTCAGAGAGGAGGGCCGCTGGGTCTGTTCTCAGCAACTAACTATCATCCTAAAGGTCATTCCTGCTTGTTTACACAACTTTTAATGGGAGAAATCGGTGTACTGTAAGATGATGTTGGGGTTACAGTATGGATAGTCACTGATTCTTTCTAAACGGGGAACTTCTGGCCTGTCTGTTCTTACGAGGGTTGTTCCTGGCACAGCCGCGGTGAGATGTGTAATTCAGGGACCAATAGAAGCTTCGTTGTTCATTTCTGGCAGACGTTTCCTCCCCCGTCCTCACTGTGAACCACTGTATAGCGCATTCATAAAGTTTCTCATTGTTTTCTCAGCGTGGTGCTTGGAGAAAGTAGACGCACAGTAGCCGTTTCTACAACGAGCCGGTAGCTAATCTGAAGCCCACACCAAAGTGCTGATATTTCTTGCTTGTACATTATGCACAGTGTATTTTTCCACATTAGAAAAATTACATTTCAACGGTGGTTTTTGTACTTATTTAAATGGCGCTGTTAAAGAGCTCGCTCTTGAGACGTGTGCTTTTTCTGGGAGGTATCAGTGAGCTTTTTGCAATGGATGTATTTCCTGAAAGCCTTAATGATGGTATCGCCTTCTGGACGCACTAAAGCTTTTGTATTCGTACTCCCCGTCCGCATAGCTAAACGACAACAAACTGACTGTTTTAAGAACAAAATCAGTCCTCACTTCACCTTGCAATGGGCCACTCTTTCTGCTTTAAGACATCTTACTGATACTGATTTCATAATATTTTAGTCTAGGCTGATCTAGTTTTGTGTTTAGACACCATGGTGACCACTTCAATCAACTGATTTATTTAAATTATTTGACATAAAATATCTTGGAGAAAAAGAATAGCCATCATGAATATAAAAAATGGCACTGAAATCAATTCCAGTTAGTTTCTAATCAGTGTACTCAGTACACATGAGCAATGTAATGTAAAGTGTGACCAATATTTTTTTCCCCCCTAGTTTTCTGGTGCAAACCTCAGCTCTGAGACTTGCCTTCGCACCGCCTGGCTACCCTCATTTACCTCAATTTCCTGCGTCAGTTTGCCTATACTACAAACAACCATATACAATTCTGTAAATACTAGAAACTGTGAATTTCTGGTTGTTTTATTGTATTTTGACATATGCTTCTTTTTTCTATGCCAGTTCTTTTCTGTCAAGGTTGCACCTTGATCATGTTTTTGAACTGTCAAAGACCACACAGAATGCTACATTTTACTTCTTCCCTTTTTTTTTTTTTTAAAGTAATACGCCAGAAATGTTCATCCAACATCTAGTGGGAAATCTCTCTCTTTTAGCAGTCTATGAAGATTAACTGATTTCTTTGCACTCTTTAACATTTGTATAAAACCGAAAGTGATGGGTGGTTCCAACTTTCAGCCAATGAAGTGCTTCTGGTGAACATAAAATGTAAAGGACTGCCTCATGCAAGCATCTACTGGCGGTTTTTAGTGTAGGTGTATATGTACAACTGTAAACAAATTGTAAAAGAAAATCTTTCCTTGTTATTAAACAATTTCTGTTGTCAATAACTAAACAGAGATATTCTTTTTCTAAGAACTGTTAAGTAGATTTAATAATCCGTGGATGAAATCCTAAAGTGTTGTATTGTAGATTCTGTAACAAATCATTTGAATAGAAATAAAGTAAAATTAAAATTAAATAAAATTATTCTTGTCTTGATTTCCCATTCTGCTTACAAGAAAGAGATTGTGTCGTTAAATTAAAAAAAAAAAAAATGTTTAACCCTCATGTTGTGGTCGGATCATTTTGACCCGGAGAAGATTTTCTTTTTCCCAAAAATGCTACTTATCGAGGGGATATTGGGGATTTTTTTTCTTTACACTTTTGGGTCAAAATTGCCGGCCTGCAAAAAAATAGCTTTTAAATTTCCCATTTTCATGAGATATTATTACCAAATATTGTATTTAATCTTTTATCAGCTTATTTTCTTTCAATTAGCATTGGTTTTGTATTTCTTTTTGGAACTGACTGATCATAGGCCTCATTGATCTGAGCTTATGCACCTAAGTTTTTGAGAGAACTTAGTCAAAATTATCCACAAATAATGTTTTTTCTCTCTCTCAAAAACCGAGGTGCATAAGCTCAGGCCTACGACCAATCAGTTCCAAAAAGAAATACAAAACCAGTGCTAATTGAAAGAAAATAAGCTGATAAAAGTTGAAATCCAATAATTGGTGATAATATAGCATAATGGGAGATTTACAAGCCATTTTTAAAAGGTAGGTCATTTTGGACTGGGAACACCAAATTAAATAAAGGATTTTCAGCACAGCACAATGGTTAAAACTGTAAAGTTACACTGAGTAATGGATTAAGCCACCATTTTTTTTGTTCACAAAAGTAGTTAACGGCAGCAATTTGGGGGAAAAAAAGCAT
Organism: Sinocyclocheilus rhinocerous; assembly: GCF_001515625.1. Lineage (NCBI taxonomy): Eukaryota > Metazoa > Chordata > Actinopteri > Cypriniformes > Cyprinidae > Sinocyclocheilus > Sinocyclocheilus rhinocerous. The sequence goes on from NW_015634010.1 coordinate 687,590, forward strand.
GCCTACATTTTATGCTACAGAGTGTTTCAGAAAGAAATAATTATAACTGTGCTCCAGTTCCGACTGTAATTGAATTAGTTCCAGTCCCTCCAGCGACTTCCACCAAGAGCTCTGCATTAATTACCAAATTCAATATCTGTATTCACGCCTCAACTTATTTCCATTTTACAAAGGTCAAATTACAAACACTTGTCTGAAATCATTACAAGTGTGCGAGATGCACAACATATCGACATATTAGGACAATTCTTGTGCCTAATTTACATACAATAATATGAGCAAAAACATATAAGCCTCAAAGTTTGTTCCCTACAAACTCCTCTACAATGTTTTGTCATTAAAAGCAAGATGCATAGAACAAAAAGCCCATGCACACTGCACGCATCTATTCATGCCTCCGCTTTTTCCACAACAGGTGGTAGACATGGACTAAATGACTGAAGCTTAAAAGCAGCTGAAGGCAGAACGGACCAGACAAAGCTCGCATTCACAACATCTCTTTTAACACACCGCACGAGGGTGTAATAAAGCAATACACAGTTATGGGAGCGTGTCTCATAGAGACAAGGTCATGATAATACAGTTTGAGGAATAAAGATGTAAAAGCCACTGGGTTTGTGAGCCACAAACAATGTGCAGTGGGTCAGGATGTTCATTCATCTTGATTAGATGTGCCAACCTAATTACAAGCGGAGGAAACAGTAATTAGCACAAGTCTCACCTCGTTAATCACAAAAGACTTCTTCAGTCTATTTTTATCTGATTAATGGCTCTTTAAACATGGGGGGGGGGGGGTTTATCTAGTTTTATTGCACTGTAACCTCATTAGTTTTCATTGTTTAATGGAAGCTCTTGTTGTAGATAATGTGTGTATCTTCACAATGAGATGACTAATAGGCCGATCTGATGTTTTGAGGGTATTAATAAAGACTGTTTCTTTTATGGCTAGCAGCATTTGTATATACATGTCATAATATGGCTGTGTGTCAATGCTAAATCACATTATGTGCATTCATGACTAGTAAAAATGATTAAGATAGGAAAGACACCACAGGTAAATCGAGTAAAACGTCATAAATAACACCATAAATACCCAGCTGATTAGTCACAGTACATTAAGACAGTTGTTTTGTATGACAAGTTTTTGGAAATGGTATGTTTAAGATGTCTAACTAAATATGCACAAATTTGCATACATTTCCAGAACAGAATTTTGAACCTAAATAAACCCAGGTTCAAAGTTATTGTTTCATTTTGTTGACATATTGAAGTTTTATGGAAAAAGGCAAATTATATATGAACAAGTCCCTCTGGAAAAACCTTCAGAATATAGATATGAATAGAACTGTAACGTTTGGTGTATATACTGTAAGTGCTACTGAGGTGAAGACTTCTGACTCAATGCATGAGGAAAAAACTCATTTTGAGAAAACACAGATATGTAATTGACATCTACAGACGCAACTAGATAAAGTGTAATAAAATAAACACTTCAGTGTATATTTTGGATGTTTTCTTTCCACTAGACTAAAAGATGACATAAATAACCCAAAATCTCAAAATTGACCACTATGTGAAAAAAACATGGATTTGCCTGTAATGTTTTGCCTTGGCTGAAAACAACACCAAGTCTGCAGCATCAAAAATGTGTAAATGCTTTAAAGGGACAGCTTATCAAAAAAAAAAAAAAAA